>NC_088304.1:13851726-14100332 GCF_032854445.1 Liolophura sinensis | reverse complement strand
CACACATTACGAAAATATGCAAAACTTTATGAAAATATGCAAAACTTTCACATGGAATAAAGTAGCATTTGAAAACTTCATCTGAGAGACCAGAAATGAGTTGTCTACCCACCAAATATGATCAAAATCAGGCAAAATCTGAAGTAGTAACCAACAGCCAATCAGAATCAAGTAAATAATTAAATATGCAAAACTTAATCATGGATCCCATAGCTTTTGAACAAGTTCCATGGCTGATTCAGCTAAAATGAAAGAAGAATTAGGATGGTCATTGTCATATTAAAATAAAACAAACATGATATATTTCAAAATATAAATCAAGAACAACTCTGTGTTTACATGATATCAAAATTTTAATTTTAGCACACTCAATACACGTACTTTAAACTTCTATTTACAAGTTTTGGCCTGCACCATGTTTAAAGTTGAATTGAACACATAAATATGTCAAATTTTCTGACAAATATAAATGGATTTGATATTTTGTATACACTTATCTGAAAAACAACAAAAGTGCATGACATGAAAATAATTCTTTTATGTGTTTACAACTACCCTAAATGGCCATAAATTTCATCCATGACTAACTTGCCCATTTTTCCTGATTTTGAGAGTTCTATTGATTTTATAAAAGGTTCTCAGGTTTGCTTGGATCATGGGATAATATTTTGCAGGAAAAATGTAAGATTCTGAACCAAAAATAATATTTTGTGACATTTATTTGACTGTTTTTAGGTAAAACAGGCAAATAAATGATCAATGGAAATTTTAGGTCATTTAGGGTGTCAGAAAGCAGTTTTCAATCTGACTGACACATTTTGACAGAAATTTAAGCACACGTCTCAGTATTCACTAAAACTAGAGGCTGGTTTTATGCTATCCCTATCAAGTTTTGTGCCATTTTGATCTATCTCTGAAGGTTATTTTCAGTCACCCTAGCCTAAACAGCTCGGGTGAAAACAGAACATACAAGTATATAATTCTTTCAGCCTGGTCTTGAAACTCATTAAGAGTATGTGCATGTAACATTACCAGATTTCTTCAACAAGCATTTAAAAGTTATTAATCCATTTATAAAAGAATTTTCTTTTGTAAATTAAAGAATTAAAGGGCATGATTTTTTTCTCAGATATCCATACAATACCCACATGGCTAGGGGCTTACTGGGTACGTGTGCACATATAAAACTAATCTTGGGGCGCCTGTAGCCAAGGGGGTTAGCATGCCGATGCAGTGCAATGAGCCAGGAGCCTCTCACCAAAGTGGTTGCTATTAGTTCAAGCCCTGGTGATGCTGTCTTCCTCTCCGGCCGTACGTGGGAAGGTCTGCCAGCAACCTGCGGATGGTCGTGGGTTCCTCCCGGGCTTTGCTCGATTTTCACCCACCGTAATGTTGGTCGCCGTTGTATAAATGAGATATTCTTGAGTACGCCGTAAAACACCAATCACATAAATAAATAAACAAAATAATCTTAAATCTTATTACAGTTATTTAATAATATTCACACCATGTCTGAGGAGACCTGTTCCGTGAAGTGACACTGGTTTCGAGGGAATAAGACAGACATATGAAACAGGGTGTCCAAATGTACAAGTTATGAAGTAAAAACAAAGAAAAAGAATTAAAAATATATATATATATATTTACCCTAATTTAAAAGAAGGAATTTACCAATAAAACACTATAACCTACCAGTACACACTGCTCCAATAGACATATAAGGCTAGCCAGTGTATGTCTTAATTAATGTCTCTAACTCACCTTATTCAGATAACTTTACAGGAAAAATAAAATTTGGTAAATAAAAACAAATGTGTATCACATATGTCAGGTTGCTAAATGGTTGCTGATTGGCTAGTGTGAGAGATATGCAAGTCTGGCCCACCTGAATTTTATGTCCTGTACACCTATTTAGGCATGACTAAGACTGCAGGATTTAACCCTGGAAATCCTATCTCCACTGTCAACTATGATCGTCATCAATTAATTCTGTATACCTTTCATGAAGGTCTGGTTAAATCTGAGTGTTGCTTTAAGTACTTCATCACAAAGATTACACGAATGTGCAGATTATTCTGAATATGATTTGCTATAAATCTAGAGATGATGTGAAAGACAGAGAAAAAAAAAGAGTTGTACAGCTGGTGCTGCTTGGTATATCATGTCAGGTGGGCATCACATCAGACAGTTCATTGAAGAATCTTTTTTTCTTTTTTTTTTTCATAATGGCCACCCTGGAAGCAGGTTAACAACAAACAATGGACAGCAGTCTCAGCGCTATAACTACCGACAAGAATCGGGAAGTACACAAGCAGTATATATAATATATCTACATACTATATGTATAACATCATACCCCGCTGTTAGTTGCGGGTCGTGTGCAAAATATACATGTTAAATAGAGGTGACCATTGAAACAAGATCTCGTGTGTCATGCAACACACTTGTCGGTATGTTTACCTTCCCGAGTAATATCACTTCATGCTGTTCATTTCTACAAATAAAAGCATTTGAGTTTCTTTACTTGTTAGATTTGTCGCTTTTGTTTTTAACAATATGAGCTGGATTTTAACTTCATTTCAACACAGTCGCGATTCTAACGATTACTAAACCCGTACGTGTAATGGTCAAATTTTTAGGAGTAACAACTGCAACGATCTGACAGATCATAAAACATTCCCAAGGGTGATCCGATTCATCCGATTGTCAATGATTTCCAACAACCAATAAATGAATGATCAAAACAACCAGAGCAAGGCCACTTGTTCAACTTCGTTCAACTTTGATTTGATTTTAAACAAACACAGGGTCGTGAACATTAACCAGTTAAGTGGGGAAGCCAGGCTGCCAAACACTCAACGTAAGCTTACCGCCTGGTCTTGAAGCACGGCTTCGCTTTCCTGAAATCTGTTCATTGTAACATCTAACTTCTGTCGCAACACTTCAGATTTTGTGACACATTTTCTGTGCCTTCGATGTTCGTCTCTGCATCTCCCGCCATTGTTTATTTCTTCCCTCCAGGACAGAAGATGTCCGCACGACGAATGGGTCATTTCCTTCTTTCTGATTGGATGCAGCTGAGAGGTTTCCGATACCAACATGATAGCTCAAAGATGCTTAGTGAAATCGGAAACCAGTCTAAGTGTTTGACAGCTGGATGTTGCAACGCATTCCAAGACCCAACAGACTGACGCAACCTTTCGTCTTGTTTCATTGTCAGAGAGGAAATGTCCGGCACACTTGTTCGTTCCACTGTATACAACTTTTACAGATCTGTATATTCTATCTGCAGGCCTCTATGAATTTGATGATACTACGCCTAACTACCGGTTGGCCTACAGTAGGCCTACAGTACCGTACTTGAGAAAGTCTGACAGCAACCTGCGGATGATCGGATCTGCCCGGTTTCCTCTCGCCATAATGCTGACCGCCGTCGTATAAGTGAAATATTCTTGAATACGGCGTTAAACACTAATCAAATAAATAAATAAATACAGTACAGTATTCCACCGTAAGTTTTGGTCTGTAGAAATACATTTTCAGAAGCGCCTTGGAATAAAATTTTGATCAGTCCAAACATTTAAATTTTTTTCTGATGAGAAAGTGATATAATTTTGCCAAAAAATCTCAAATTGTCCCAAACATGGATGAATCAGTAAGAATCGAGCAGAATGTGTTGCTTGAATAAGTTAATCTTTATAGGTGATTTACTGTAATTGTAGTGTGATATTTCATAGCCTTCAATACATATGCCAGACGAACTCTTGCTCAAACTATGACGATCGACGCGTAGTGTAAAAGTTGTTGAACTATTTAACCTGGCAAATAAAATGACTGGGAACGGAAGAGTTGACCGTGCATATGTATTGTTAGGATACTGTGTAGAGCCGGGGTATGTACAAATGTGCTTGAAGGGCGTGAGTTGAGCGAGCTTTATCAGTGGGTCACGATACCAGGGTATGCGTCTTCTGTCTGCAAACGTGACTCTCCTGTGAGGTTCACGTAGAGGTATAGTGTGTATGGGTAGTATCTGCAACATGGGCGGCCAGTGACACATGGTGCAGACAGCATTCGCACGTCAGTGTCAGTTAGTTGAAAGGCGACGCTCACAACCTAGCGTTTTCAAGTAACCATGTTTTCAGAAGACTTCAATCCAGCAGTCATGTTTTTCTAGCAGACAAGTAGTCGTGCTTCATGTAGCGGTGTTCAAACATGCAGCTATTTTATTTTATTTTTTTCAGCGTGTAACAGGGTTTTCAAATATCCGCCGGTGATTCCAAACAGACAATAGTGTTTTAAACAGGCAGCAGTATTTTCAAATATTAACGTTTTTTCAAACACGCAACAGTGTTTTCAAAACCACAACAAACAGCAGTCTGTCCCAACATGCGCGGCAACATTGCTCTTAAACAACCAGTTGCCTTTTTTTCCAACATCCACCAGTGTTTTCAAACTATCGTTGTTCCAAACATGTATTTTTGCTGTGTTTTCAAATAGCTGTTTGTTCTTTATTTTTTTCACTGGCTTTTAAGCTACCTTCCCAAGCGAGCCGCTGTCGTTTTTTCTAATGCCTATTTTCATGAAAGCAGTCGTGGTTTCAAACGACTGCGTTTTTACTGAAATGGTCATATTTTCAAAGAATTGTGGTTTCTAACCGCCGTATACTTAGACAGCGATAGTCCTATTTTCTATACATAGCAGCTCCCATGTTTTCAAACAGGCCTTAATCATTTCAATCGTTTGAAATTTCAAACAGCCATTTTCAAACCGTGAGTCACGTTTCAAACTTCTGTCGTGTTTTCAAGCAGCCGCATGCAGTGTTTTACGGCACTTATGCTTCAGACAGGGAAGCTTGTTAGATATGCTTTCCATGGACACGTCATACATCTGCACAGGCCTTCGGAGCAGGTGGGAATTTTCTTGTACTTGTCAAGTTTGACACTGTGGTAATTTCATCAACTCAAAAACATGACCGTCGGCTTATAAGTGAAATATTCCTCAATACGACGAGGAGGAGGGAGGAAACCGGGCGAAACATTTCATGGGAAATCATCGACACACATTGTATCGTGTTTGCGATGCACACATAGGCCTATGTTACTGAAATAGTAATTAATAAGAAATTACGTTGACAAAAAATAAAAATGCCAAAAAAAGGTACATTTTGGAGCGTCTGTGAAAGTTTTACCCATGCATGTTCACCGTGCATGGTTAGAATTCAACACGCTGTCTAGAGATCGACAAACACAGGGGTTAGTGTACATGCAGCAAAATGAGGTGAGTCATCTTTACTTTAAACTTGCAATCAATTTCCATGCATGGAAAAATTTCAAACGTCTGGAAGGTTATATCAGTACAGCCCATGTATAGTTTTAAAAGATATTTTTGAAGTTCACTGGTTCACTGGTAATACGTATTTTAGCGCATTGTTTATTTATTTATGTATTGAATAGTGCTTAACGCCGTCCTCAAGATTTTCCATTTACGCGACCGTGTAAGGTGGAAACTGTCCGTTCCCATCACAAGTTCCCTGACATGATACACGACAACCACAGCCCCTGTAGTATTCCTGTCCTCATCAGCAGTCTTTCCTGGATCCAGCAACAGAAGTCCTTTCCTGGCGCCAGCAACGACAGTCCTTTTCTGACGAGATCAACAGCAGTACTTATCTGACGCCAACAAAAGCAGTTCTTGTCTATCGCCAAGAACAGCAGTCCTTGTCTGACGCCAACTACAACAGTCCTTGTTTGACTCCAGCAACAGCAGTCCTTGTCTGACAAAAGCATCAGTAGTCCCTTGACACACGCCAACAACAGCAGTCCTCAACACACACTAACAACAGCAGCCCTTGTTTGACGCCAACTTGGATACACTCGAACAAGCAGGTCCTTGGCACACGCTTTTATCGCACTCACACACCATAAACAACATTCACTTACATGCTACAACATCCAACAGTCCTAGACACCACGCTAAAAACAGCAATCCTTGACATAGTCCAATAACAGTAGTCATTCTCACACGCCAACAACAGCGGTCTTTGTCTGACGCCAACAACAACAGTCCCTGGCCACGCCACCAACAGCAGCCCTTGGCTGATATCAACTGCAGCAATCCTTGTCCGACAAAAACAACATCAGCCATTCTCTCACGACGACAACATCGTCACTGACACGCCAACAGCAGCAGTCTTTGACACATGCTAATAACAAGAAAACCTTAGGCAGCAAAAGTCCTTGATGCTCACCGACAACAAAAGTCTTTGAGGCACGCCAACAACAAAGTTCTTGAGGCACGTCAACAGCACTCACTCTCAAATGTCACAAACAACAGTCACTGATATGCCACAGCAGCTAACAGCCCTTAACACACGCCACTAACCGAAGACCTCGGCAGATATCAACTGCAGCAGTCCTTGTCTGACAAAAACAAAACCAGTCCTTGAAACACGGCAATAACATCAGCATTCTCTCACGATGACAACATCAGCCATTGACACGCCAACTGCAGCAGTCCTTGACACATTGCCAATAATATCCGTCATTCTCACGACAACAACATCAATGACGACACGCCAACAGCAGCAGTCCTTGACACATGCCAATACATCAGTCATTCTCACCGACGAAAACAGCAATGACAGACACGCCAACAGCAGCAGTCCTTGACACATGCCAATACATCAGATATTCTCGCGACAATAACATCAATGACAGACACGCCAACAGCAGCAGTCCTTGACACATGCCAATAACATCAGTCATTCTCGCGACGACAACATCAATGACAGACACGCCAACAGCAGCAGTCCTTGACACATGCCAAGAACAAAAGTACCTGGCGCACGAAAACATGTGCTTCCCCCCCCCCCCCCCCCCCACTTCCTGAGTTTCTGTTTTAGCCGCTGAAAGGGATGCCGTTACTTTTCAGGGAAAGAACAAGTATTAAGGCCGTGGTGAGCGTAAACCTCCACTTCGCCAAACCCGTTGTTGTTGGCTGTATACACAGATAATATAGTGATGGAGACCCACTCGGTTTCTACGGGCTGCAGAACAAGCACGTCCCAAAAGAAGCCATCCGTGTCTATGAAGGGTAACGTGAACTGAAAAATAAAAAAGACAAAATGAAAAAAATATAGTCATAAACAACTAAAAGACTAAGGATTTACACAGCATGCTTTTATGTGTTCAGTTATAGAAGAAGATATTAATCGTTATATTTCTTTATTTCTTTATGCAGTTCTTGCCACCACAATGGCAGGTACTCATGCATGCAGGTAAAAGTGAAAGCGTGAACGGAGACGAGATGTTGAAGACTTTGTTCGTCAATATATTGTTCAAAATAGACTTACGAGGCAAAAAACTTAAAGCGATGAGAAGAGCATCGTAAATGCTTGAAGGGATTAGGTGCATAGGTACTTTAGCGTTTATATCAACGTCGTTTGGAATCTTAACCCTCGACTTCTGACTATAGAACTGCAGCATGTCGTTCTAGGCTAATCACAATATCTGTTGTTCTAGTCAGAATATTCAAACTTTTCAGCTACAAATTCAGGAAGTATCTATATTACTTTCTCCACGAACGATGCTTTCTTTACAGACATCTAATACCTCGTATATTACAAGGTGGCGTCATTTACACTCAAAAAATTGTTCAGTTAATTTTAACTGAAAGTTTGTTGTATAAGTAATGCTAGAATGTACTCTGTTATTGTAGTAGATTGTTCTGGTAAATATTACGCACATATTTTATTAATTCTACACAAAGATTGTGAACAAGATGATATGTTGAATATGACAGAATATTGTGTTACAATAACCGAATATGTTCTTGGAGATTTACATTTGTATAGTGTAGGAACGAAATTCTGCCTCTGTGGTGTTGCATCCTCATAAGATAACGTCACTTAGTAAGGAAACATTCATACGCAGATTTTCTAAAATGTAAACGAATTCAAAAATGCGTAAACGTACCACTTGACTGGAATTGTCGGAAAATGTGAACTGAATATCTTTGTTTCTCTCGACTTTTCCCATCCGTTGCATAATTCGGGCTGATCCCACTACATAGGGCTTGTCCAGGTAAAATTTGATCCATGCATTGACATTTTCACCTTGAGAGCCCCAGTTCTGACCCCAATCTGTTTTCAAGGTGAGCATAAGCCATTGTAAAACCCCGAGGGTAACATCATAACAGAAAATCCTCACACACTTAAAGAAACTTAACTAATTACCTGTGTATTTAGATCAGATGAGCTGCTGTTTTAAATACGTTTCTTTTCATTGCGTCATGTCTTTTTTTATTTTTCTAACCGTATACATTTAAAACGTAAAACGTCTTGCAGTAAAAGAAAGCCAAAATATAAAGCAATGTTCATCATAAAGACCACTAAAATAATACTAGTAAAAATACTTTCATTTATTTTTTCAGATTTTTAACAGTGTTGAAAGGCATTCATATATTTGAATACTATGATGGGCTATATGAGCCATACTGACAGTATCAAGGAACTCTGACGTCACACCACCTTTTTTCCTGATGTTCACCAGAAGGAGGGAAGTTTTGAGATCACTATTTCAGTAATCTTTTACTTATGAGTAAAAAGAGCTTTTCCAACATTCAATGTCGTGATTAGAGATGGAAAAACCTGTGACGTGAAAGTTTCTAAACTCTCATAGTATAGTCCGTAAAGCCCACCTTAGACTTCAGATGTTTGAACATCTTTAACTCTTTTCACAAACATCTTAAACAAATAAATGAAAGTATATTTATGCTTACTGTTATGTGGTCTATTTAGTGATGCCTACTTCGATTTTAGAGGCCTTTTTCTTTTGAATAGTCTTTGTGCTGCCTCACCGGACGATCATGCTAAAGGCACCAGACATAACGTTCCATCAAACAAAAGTATACTGACACGGAACACCAACAATATTTAATTAACGTATGGCATGTTTGTCCCCAACTGTCATCGTTCGATTCGTTCGGGTAAGATAGTATAACTGTCATGGAAAACAGAACTGTAAATAATACAGACTGAGTTTTGTGGATTCAACAAATAAATAAATAAAAATATGTAAACAAAGTATGCCATAATATTGGCGTTAATTACGACGCGCGAATTGAAATGCTCAGTTTCTCCATAACAAGTCGGTTTTATGTCCAATGCTTTCATCATTTTTAACCTTCCGTCATAAGTTTGGTTGGGGCCTCTGTGGCTGAGGTGGTTAGTGCGCCAGCCCAGAGCAATAACACAGTAGCCTCTCACCAATCCGGTGGTTGTAAGTTTAAGTACATCTTATACTAGCTTCCTTTTCGACCATACGAGGGAAACTTCCAACAGCCTGCGGATGGTCGTAGGGTTCCCCCAAGCTCTTCGTGGTTTCCTCCCACCATCATGCTGGTCGCCGTCGTATAAGTGAAATATTCTTACGTACGGCCTAAAACACCAGTCAAATAAGTAAATAAATAAGCGTCAGGTATTCGTCAGGTATTTTATAAAGCAGCTCTGTGATTCTCCTCAAACTTGGTCAAGTGTCCTTCAGATAAAAGCCTGAGTTATATATCTTAATCATTTATTTGATTAAAAAAGTCTTACCGGGGAACTCATTACACGAGGCCTCAAAGGTCAAAGGTCAGTTACCTCCCCGGAAAACTCATTAGACGGGACCTCAATGGTCAAAGGTCAGTCGTTTTTCCGGAGAGCCCATTGCACGACACCTCAATGATCAAAGGCTAGTTGTCTTCCCGGAAAACTCATTAGACAAGACCTCAGTGATCAGTGGTGAGTCGTTTTACCGGAGAACCTATTAGACGAGACCTCAATGATGAATGGTCAGTTGTCTTCCCGAAGAGCCCATCATACGAGGCCTCACTGCTGAGTGGTCAGTTATCTTCCGGGAGAACCCATTAGACATGAGCTCGATGATCAATGGTCAGTTGTCTTCCCGGAAAACTCATTTTACGAGACCTTAATGGTGAATGGTCAGTCGTCTTCCCGAAGAACCCATTAGACGAGTCAATGATCAACTGTCAAAGGTCAGTCGTCTTCCCGAAGAACCCATTAGACGAGTCAATGATCAACTGTCAAAGGTCACTCGTCTTCCCGAAGAACCCATTAGACGAGTCAATGATCAACTGTCAAAGGTCACTCGTCTTCCCGAAGAACCCACTAGACGAGACTTTATTAGTCAAAGGTCAGTCGTCTTCCCGGAGAATCCATGACACGAGTCCTCAGTGGTTAAAGATGAGTCGTCTTCCAGGGAGAACCCATTCGACAAAACCCCAATGGTCAAAGGTCAGTTGTCTTCCCGGAGAACCCATTAGACGAGTCAATAGTCAAAGGTCAAAGGTCAGTCGTCTTCCCGGAGAACCCATTAAACGAGATCTTAATCGCCAAAGGTCAGTCGTCTTCTCGTAGAGCCCATCATTCAAGGCCTCAACAGTCAAAGGTCAGTTGTATTCCCGGAGAACCCGGTAGACGACACACCAATAGTTAGTCGTCTTCCAGGAGGAATTCATTAGAGGAGACGTGAATTGTCAAAGGTCTGAGAAAACCCAGTGAACGAAAGAACCGTTGGTAATTAGGTAGCTTACCTTTGTTGCCGGTGATGCCGTCTAAAGCCCCTCCACACGGGTGAAAGTGATCAACACTCCAGAATTCAGACGATGCCTCACAAGTCGCATTCCGAGAGACGATTTTTCGAACTGGAACGTAAACAGATAACTTATTAATATATATTTTATTCAATTACCCTTATTGAATTTATTGTTTCACCAAAAGATGCAGATGGTGAATTTTATGTACGGGAGAAAACTGGAGAAAATCCGGGAAACCAAAGATGAACTTGGTCGACACTGGACAATGTTCATGTTCTGAGGCATTCCTGTTCTTTCCAATGCTTCCAGCCGAAACATCAATGACCGATGTACGATGTTGAGAAGCGCGGTAAACTCAAAGGAAGCGTGTAGGTTTTACATAAACCATCTACATGAAAGAGATTACCTTTGCGATTTTAGTTTAAAACAGGGCACATGTAATAACAACCTGAGTTAACAGTCAAATTACAGTTCATAAATGCAAGTTTGTGTGTGGGGGGGGTGGGGGTGGGGGATGGGGGTGGGTGGGGGGGGGGGGGGGTAGCCCTCCGTGGCTCTGTCGGTTAGCGCGCCAGCGCAGCGTACTGACCAAGGAGTCTCTCACCAATGCGGTCGCTGTGAGCTCAAGTCCAGCTCATGCTGGCTTCCTCTCCGGTCGTAAGTGGGAAGGTCCACTAACAACTTGCGGATGGTCGTGGGTTTCCCCCAGGCTCTGCCCGGTTTCCTCCCACCATAATGCTGGCCGCATGAAATATTCTTGAGTACGGCGTAAAACACCAATCAAATAAAAATAAATAAATTTTGTGTGTGTGTTTGTGTTTTGTTTTTTTCAAACTGTCTATAAAACTCCTGAGACCACAAGTCGTGCAAGCCTAGGCTTTCCACGATAGCAGCCAATGTGTGGCAAAAGTCGCCGAAATAAGCCAATGCGAGGAGCTTAATACATATTGTGTATACGTATCTTACCAAATTGCATGTATGCTATAGCGTGTACCGGTACTAACGTTGATGATTCCAATTCAAGTATAAAAAAGACACTGCTGCTGAAATTTCCAAGTCTTGGTTTCACTTTCAAGTGCCACCATTCAAAGTTTCCTAAATTCTGCCAGATATATAAGCCGTTAATAGTCCTGCTCTGAATGACCTCACTTGTTACACGACAGCGACTTCGATGAAACGCGAGATTCGTTTTTTTGAGGCGTGAGACTACGTGAAGTGGGACACCATAGGTTGGCTGTGTCACGACAGAGACAAATATTTTCTGGGCAACACACTGTAAACATGAAATCAGCTTTTGAAGGTAGTAAACATTTTCGAGAGACTTTAATTGATGTTTTTTTGCTTAATTAGAACATATATTTGACGGAATTCCACAAATCCATCTATGGTATTTAATTAGGATTTTTAAATTATATCCAAATGGATTTAAAAATACTTCAGTTAACCTTTATTATGGGCATTCCCAGTAAGTTTACAACAATTAAAATCTGTATATATAAAAAATATAAAATTTTACCTGTATTGTAGAAACACGGACATTTCATGCACTCTGCACCGCAAGGTTCCTTTCCTTGTTCACTTTCCAGATAGCAAGAGAGCTCTCTGGCACAAAACATGACATGACCACAGCTGATGTCTTCTTCACATCTCGTTAGACAGTCGGGCAGAGAGACAACTATAACGCTTTTGTACAGAGACGCTGTAAATTCATCTGTGGACACACAGAAAGCAAAATCTGAAACCATGAACTGAGTGGTACTCAAAGCACTAGAGTTCCTGTAAACCCATCCTTCCACCAAGATATTAACGTATGCCCCGATTAGAGAAATCATCCAAAATGTTCCAACATTCCGCTGAGAGGTTCCGCAGTTCCGCATGTCTGCGTGTCTACTCCTATATGTAACTTGTTTATAGATGATCAAGCTTAGATCAGGGCGACGGCAGCACTACTGTTTGCTTTTCTTGGTTCCCAGCTAACAAGTCTGTCTCAAAAACCCATTATTCTCTGAAGAGTTTGAAATATTAGTCTAGAGGGAATGCTGTGATAAATAATAGAACGCACCTGTCACTCAAACGAGAACTTAGAATTTCATCAATATTTAATAAAAAAGTTTAAGGTTACAATAAATACTATCACACATGCGTTAGCTGATGAGTGTTAGCTGATGTACCTTGACGACAAGAAGCGGTCTCTTCCGCTGCCATTCCACTGAGCACCATGTTGACAACTAAGTTGTGGCCGAAGGTGCTGTCTGTATTTCTCGGTTTCTATAGCTCTCAGTATCTTGGTGACAAGGCGCTCTTGATGGTATTCTGTCGTGTAGCCCTACATCAGGTTCGCTGGAGACCACCTGCCTTTAACCAGTATAATATGTCATACGTGGAACGGTTCGCCATTATAAAATACCAAAGGTCGCTGATGTTCGAGCACTTCAATTTCCTCGGCACATACAATATAGTGCATTCTTGAGTATGGCCGTTAACAACAATGAAACATTATACAACATATACAACTATCAAATCACTTGGTTTGTCATTTTGTCTCAAAGGAAATGACCCGTTTCTCTTTATATATTTCTAAACCTGGCAGTACACAATTGTGTCCACCCTTTCCCAACAATGGGAATTCGGACTTACGCCGTACTCAAGAATATTTCACTTATACGATGACGGCCAGCATTATGGTGAGAGGAAACTAGGCAGAACCCGGAAGAAACAGACATTCCCACGTACGAGCGGAGAGGGAGCCAACACCAGCTGGACTTGAACTCACACTGAGTGCATTGGTAACAGCCTCCTGGGTTACTGTGCTGCACTAACAGATCCAATTCTGTTTCTCAATTGTTGATGTTTAACCAAGACGTTTTATGAGCGCACTGATAATGTATTACTTACTCATTGTAATAGAATAGTAGTAAATTCAGCGGAATTTTCCAAAGGAATAGGGATTTCCCCAGTACAAACAACAAAAACAAGAAACCACAACTCACGTGACAATGTCACTCACGTGACCATATCTTTAGACTGGAATTAGATTCGAACAAGTAACCAACTGCCCTGACTAGCCCTGGGCCTTATACTCTGAAGAGAGACTGACGCTTTACACACCAAAGCCAGTGAGGCCCTCTTTCTGTACGATCTATACAAACATTACTTCACGGTAGTATGATGCCATTTCCACCGTGACCACATGTAATGGACATTCAGGCATGCGAGGTATATAGACATTTTAACCACTAGAAAACCATCATTTTCACTTTCAGTTTTGGGTTAGGCTTTTAAAAAGATTCCAACATGAAGAAAAACCTTCAATACTACAATTTTTCATCAACACTCTATGCGTCGAAACAGACATTCGTATACCGGACGTTAACGAACATGGACGTTCCGGGTCAATAATCGCATGGCCTATTCCCAAATGACGTGTAGCACGAGAGAATTAAACTGCCTTAGACATAAATCAGACACCGTTCTTAACGTGTGCTATTATTTCTGAATTTAGAGTTGAATTCAAACGCTAATTTTCAGGTTTGTAATGTAGGCATAAGAAAACCCTTAGTATTAAAATCTAAATCCTTAAGATAAGTCGCAACTTAAGCGCAGTAAGCTATTTTAAAGTTAAGCCTGATTTATGTCCTAGACAGCTGCATGATAAGAAGCTTCCGGAGTAGAATGACGGAGCTTTGACTTTAGTTTTGTGTCGTCATGGCGCAAAGAAACATCCTTCTTGCATTCTATTGCGACACACATTGTTTTTGTAAAATCTGTTTTTAAAAGGGTAGTAATGCAAAAAGTAGTGCGTCCAGATCATTCCTACAAATATAATTAAAAACATACTGTATAGAGAGTAAAAGCAGAGCAGCTGGCAAATGGTAACACGTGAAATACGCTCCCTTGTCGATTTACCTCAGTCAGGGTTTTATTCTAACTGTTCATGTAAATGCATAAATAGCAGCAATTTACACGCCACGCGCGCCTTCACTGTAAGTTTCTCAAGTTCTACAACGAGAGTAATTCTCCTGTAAGTAAACATGGAAGGAGAATTCATAATTACTGGCACCCTGTTTCATAACGGTGTCTAATTCCGATTAACGCGATGTTAGTGGCAATAGGTTATCGTGTTGAATTAGATCGCGACGTTCAATGTATGAGGTGTTGCGATCAAAGCGCATCTGAGATACATGTCTTAGTATCGATCTATTAACTAGCAATGGTACACGATTTGTATACTGCTTTACCTCAGTAGCCTAGTACATTTACTGCGAGTTTTCGTCATCACTGAAAACTGTTAACTGCTTTTCTTTGTAAGAATCTGCCCTTAGTTTGTTCTTTAGAGATTTGTGCTCACCATTGCTTTGGGGACTGGCCTTGCGATCACTGAACTAGGGTGTCCATTTTGGATGGAGGATGGTATGCGAATGTTTCAAAGCACAGATTAAAATCTAAGTCATGTTGACGTAAGTCTCATTTCTGTTACATAAGTATATTATCTCACATCTTACATGATTAATGATCTCTCTATGAAATACGAATGTCATTTCAAGACAATGACGACAGTGGTAGATTGCAAAAATAGTCACACGCATCCGGTGAAATCTGACCCCTCGTCAATTTTCTTCATTTGGGGTTGCATTTATTATGCATGCCATTCAAATGCTTAAAACGTAGGCACGAGCACGTCCCGTGGCACCACATAGATACGCACACGGGACCTCAATCAGGTTGAAATCTATTCCAAAGACTGATTTTGGGCAGAAAGTCGATCAGTGCCAATCGAACTTTTGCTGCTATTTTAGAATATCCCAAATAATTACCTTTCACAAAATATCAGACTCTTTTGTTCACGTGTTTCCGTTCAAAAATAAAGTTTCCAAAATTTCTAAAGTGGGTCGGATTGTAACATTCTGAATCTTTAACACAGTAAATAGTGATGGTACAAGTCTGATATTTACTGATAGGTATGTAATACGAACCAGTTTTGGTAAATACAGAAAATTTGATAAGAGATTAAGAGCCTCTTAAACTCTTAATACACATCGTTTGAAAGGGTGTCATATTGGAGGTAGTTTTGTATAAGGTGGGACATCCGGTGTTAACCTTTTTATTTACAAAAGTAAATTATATATTTGAATGAATCTACTATTAGGATTGAGGTCTTAAATAAGGCTTTCATAACTACCGATTCACCTTTGAACAAATTGTGTTGTGTTCTTAAGTGTATTGGAAGATACACCACTCTCCAAAGCAAACATATAGAACATTTTAGTTCAAGATAGTGTATAAAAATTTAGCATAACTGTCTCCAGGGTCTCAACCCCACAAGTTCATGTCAGTTAAATTGTGGCTGATGTTATGTTTTGTCTCATCTCATCTGCTATGACATCCCACCGGAAGTAGGCCTTGCCCCACGCATGTGCACTCAGGTTTATCGTCAGGAGAGACAATATGTTGAGAAGGAATCCTGCCATGGCCTGTAAAAAAAAAGGGGGATGCTATATACCAAAGTGTGAATACCCTTAATATTGTTTGAATGAAATATACAAAGGCGGAAAGTGTTTAACTGGTTTTTACGAAGTCATAAAAGGGAGACGGCTATTTTTAAAATTGTTCCTTTCCTTTTTCCACTTTTGCAGTTGAGTGTTTTTTTTTTTAAAGAGCCCCCCTCTTCAAAAAAGAAAAACTCTAAGAAAAAGATCTCGGGCCCCGAGATAATCATCCAAATACAGTTTCACATACATGAGTGTTTCAACAAAATCGCGAAGCAAAACGTAATTCGATTGGCTTATTATCGCGATTCTCGAGATATTTTATGGCAGCTTTTCTTTTCTTTTTTTCTTCGTCTCAAACAAAAGAAAAACTCCAACCCGATCTCTTTTTCTGGGAGTTCTTATTCTTTTTGTGAGTCTGCTTAAAATAAAAATAAAAACTCAGACTGCGAAAATATAAAAAAAACGCACAGCTAAAAAATGGAAATCCGCCACATCCCTTCTACATCTGCGTAGCTTATACCTTTTAGTGTGCAAGAAAGAAATGTCGTTGTTACTCAACTGTCACAATTTATAATTTAATTAAAGTCTTGTGTAAATAAAGTACATTAAATTGTGAATATAACGTCAGTGTTTACCCAGCCGTGAAATAACAGAGGCGTAATAACTGAAATGTAATAACAGAAAGGAAACATGAGAAGTGTAACAGGACATGTTGTAAAACACATATGGTGTGAAATATAGATCACCGCTTTCATCGTAAACCTTCAGATGGTGGTGGATTTCACCAAGGCTCTGCCCGGTTTCCTCCCACCACAACGCCTGCCGCCGTCGTGTAACTTAAATATTTTGAGTACGGCACAAAACACCGATCAAATAAATATATAAATAAATAAACAAACAAATAGATAAGTGAATTATTTTTTCATCATAAAAGGGAAAGGCGTGATATTTACTATTTTGGCAATACATGAATAATAACTAACTCCATTGTCAGCCCATGGTGTTCCTTCACATATTTTGTACATAACATGCATTGAGCATGTCCAAATAACCGAGAGCCTTAAAATGGTAATAAAAATAGGCGAAATTGCAGGAAACTCTGTCATCATCTTTAACTTGTTTTAGAACAACCTCATGTCAAGTTTGCTTTCAACACTATGGACCATTGTGAATAAAAAAATCCCTCAGTCTATTGTCGGTGCTATTATTTCACGAATTAGTCTCCTGTCAGCGGCATTATTTTACCCTTAAACACACAGTCGGCGATGTTATTTCAACAGTTAGCACATTGTCAGTGGTATTTTTTCATCAGATAACACTATTAGCCACATTATTTCATCAATTATAACACTATCAGAGCTAGTGACATTATTTCATCAGTTAGCACATTATCAGTGGCATTATTGTATCTGATAACACACTATTAGCCACATTATTTCAGCAGTTATAACACTGTCAGCGCTAGCGGCATTATTTCATCAGTTAGCACATTATTTCATCAGTTATAACACTGTCAGCGCTAGCGGCATTATTTCATCAGTTAACACATTATCAGTGGCATTATTCCATGCATTACACCGTCAGCGTCATTATTTCATTGACCATGGGTATGCACGACAACGGCGAAGGAATTGAGCATTTCGCTTTAACATAACATTTGCTGGTGTGCGGGCACAACGCGCCGTGTTATCTGTTGCACTTAACCCACACTGAAAACTTGTCAATACTTACCACGCACTGTGCACGCTGAAAACTTGTCAACACTTACCACACACTGCGCACACTAAAAACTTGTCAACACTTACCACACACTGTGCACACTGAAAACTTGTCAACACTTACTCACACTGTACAACCCTGAAAACTTGTCAACACTTACCATATCTTTCACCTGTAGCGCACCCAATGAAAAAGCAATGGCGTTTGGCGGGCTGGCAATTGGCATCATGAAGGCACACTTCGCTGACAAAGCCATCGGGAAGATGAACGCCAATGGATCGAGATTCACGAGTATCGCCTGAAATAAATACAGTGCTAAATTTGAAGAAAATTTGATTTTCTTTCTTTATTTATTTATTTGTTATTTGTTCACTATTTTTTTAGGTAATATTAATTATTATAGCTAAGCGATAATGGCAAATTTCGTGGTTCCCTTGTTCGCTGTTATCGGTGTCTTTAATAGGTCATTAGCCCTCGTATGGCCATTTAGGTGGACCTCTATCAATTTGGCGAACATTTAGGTGAACCTCTATCCATCTGGCAAACATTTAGGTGGACCTCTGTGAATTTGGCAAACATTTAGGTGGACCTCTGTGAATTTGGCAAACATTTAGGTGGGCCTCTGTGAATTTGGCAAACATTTAGGACCTCTATCAATTTGGCAAACATCTAGGTGGACCTCTATCAATTTGGCAAACATCTAGGTGGACCTCTATCGATATGGCAAACATTTAGGTGGACCTCTATCAATTTGGCAAACATCTAGGTGGACCTCTATCAATTTGGCAAACATTTAGGACCTCTATCAATTTGGCAAACATTTAGGACCTCTATCAATTTGGCAAACATCTAGGTGGACCTCTATCAATCTGGCAAACATTTAGGTAGACCTCTATCAATCTGGCAAACATTTAGGTGGACCTCTATAAATTTGGCATACACACTTAATATAAAACACTACAGTATAGAGAGTAAATCCACGGTAATGACGACAGTTTGATACTTGGTAAATGCTTACACGTATCATCGGTAAAATACCGCCTCTTGTAGTTTATTCCACAGTTAAATGTAACAAAAAGTCCTGCGAGATTTCACCGTCATGATGAATACAATAATTATGGCCTTTTGTATAATTTTATTCTAATTTCTACTTTACTCTTTACTGTATGAATCTATAAGATATTTATTTATTTATTTGATTGGCGTTTTACTCCGTACTCAAGAATATTTCACTTATACGACGGCGGCCAGTGTTATAGTGGGATGAAACCGGGCAGAGCCCTGGGGAAACTCACGAGCATCCGCAGGTTGCTTGTTGCATGAATTTATGAATTTGCATGTATTAAGGCCCTACGACCAGTCATTGTATTTATTTATTTATTTATTTATTTGATTGGTGTTTTACGCCGTACTCAAGAATATTTCACTTATACGACGGCTGCCAGCATTATGGTGGGAGGAAACCGGGCACAGCCCGGGGGATCTATAAGATAGCAAGGGTGATAGCCAGGTGATAAGCGAGAAAAGTTCCGCTCAAATGACCCAGGAGCATCTCACCAATGCTGTGAGTTAAGTCCAGCCCATGCTGGCTTCCTCTCAGGCCACACGTGGGAAGGTCTCTCAGCAATCTGCGGATCGTCATGGGTTTCCCGGGGCTATGCCCGCTTCCTCACCCCATAATGCTGGCTGCCGTCGTATAAGTGAGATCTTACTGAGTACGGTATAAAACACCAATTAAATAAATGAATAAATATAAGATGACATCTGTTAATGTCTGGCATTGTTACCGTGCCTGTAAATCCATGTCGGTCTGTTCGTGTGCGAAATTGTTAAAAGCAAAGAAAACACTAACATGAAGTGCAATCCAAATGAACATGATGAACGACCAATAAACACTGTTCAAAAAAAAAGTAAAAGATTCGACCGATGTTTTTAGAATTTTTTCAACCTAGTAAAATTCATTTAAAGTCATTTTCTGACAATATTGGAGCCAGTGATGTTGCGTCTGGTTTTTGCCACTTGACACACATAGACCGCTAGATTTTATCATTCAAAACGCATGCAAATCTACGAATGCGTTTGTCGAAAGTTTAGATGTGACGTCACACACTCTGTAACTATACAGACCACTATTTTCTTGGACAGTATTTAAAGCTCTTTAATCTGATATATACTTTATCTGAGTGTTTTCTTTTGCCCTTAAATATACCTACAATTTGACCAACGATGGGGAGTAACAGGATGATGGTAGCCGAATTGCTGATGAACTCCGTCAATAAGCTGGTCACCACAGTTATCACAAGGGTGATCACCCAGGGCTCAAGGTCAACAAGCAACTCAAACTGCCCGGCAATCATTCCCGTCAACCCTGATACCTAAAGTCACAAAACACGAGAGGCACGTCATCGGTGACGTCATCGATGGCATATAGGTCAATACTGCATAACTATATATTTTTTGTCGAAAATAATGATATCCATAAGTGTTAAAACATGCATAAAAATAAAGACAATATAAAGAAATCCAGCCATGTCCATTTTAAGAGAAAGATAGTTAGGGGCTATAAAGCTGCTACAGACAAACATGGAGCGAACGTTTAAAATGGGAAAGAAGTAGCAAAATGCCTGTCAATACATTAGAATCCGTAGGTTTTATATGGTGTCACTCAGAGCTAAAAAAATAACGGTTATTTTTGCAAATGTGCTTCTAAATATTTATGTATTTATTTATTTCATTGGTGATTTACGCTGTTCTGCCACTTATTAAGGCTGTATAAGTCAGACAGCGGTTTTGAGTTGTGCATAACTGCGCATGATCAGAACGCCTCACACCGTAGATAAGTAAAAGTACATGGTCATTCCTGTGCATCTACTGACATTGTAGGCTTCAGTATAGAGCTAGGTTCTAGTTTTTTGTGTGTTTTTGTCTGGGTTTTCCACTTGAAACAGCCCTAAAGCGCATGTACAGCCTCACATGTCACACATAAAATACACGAAATGGGCTGTATTGTGTGTGACCGCATACGGTTACCATGCTTTTGTCATGGCCACGAAGGATTGTTTGTCTACCAGTGATGGACTTCCGGTCGTGCGCAGCCTAAACAGCTGGCTTATTGCCACTTAATAATAAGTACCTTGCACGCCTTCACAAGTGAAAACGCTGCTCCAATGATAAGTACAATACCCCATGGAAATGTAGCTAACATGCATTTCCATGTTAACAGGGCAGCAAATTTTGAGTCTTCACAGTCTGAAATAGAAGAATACTTGAAAACAGGCATCTGAAGTAAAAACAATTTGCTGGATTCTGTGCTCAACAGAATCTTCGCATAATGTGTCTACCTGGCTGTATACAAGATTGGAATTGTGCCAGCATCATGTTTTTCGGGTCATACTCATCGATTTACTGCCACTAATTGCATAAACACATTGCTTCATTTATTTAGTTCACCGGAGTTCATTGCCCTACACTCAAGAATATTCCAGTTATACGACGGCGGCCCGCATTATTGTGGGAGAAAACCCAGCAGAACTCGGGGAAACCAATGACCACCCGTAGGTTGCTGAAGACTTTCCCACTTAGGATAGGGACCTCCGTGGCTCAGTTGGTTAGCGCGCTGGTGCAGCGCAATGACTCAGGAGCCTCTCAGCAATTTTGTCCCTGTGAGTTCAAGTCCAGCTCATGCTGGGTTCGCCTCCAGCCGTACGTGGGAAAGACCACCAGCAATCTGCGGATAGTCGTGGGTTTTCCCCGGACTGTGCCCGGTTTCGACCCACCATAATGCTGGCCGCCGTCGTATAAGTAAAATATTCTTGAGTACGGCGTGAAATACCAATCAAAGAAAGAAAGAAAAAGCCCACATAGGATCACAAAGGAAGCCAGCATGAACTGACCATAACTCACCATAATTATAACCACATTGTGAAATTTATTATTTTTCACTTCCATTGATTTATTGCCAGTAGTTATATTTAACATTACCTCACTGCTTTGCAAATCCAGTTATTTTTGGTTTAAAATTAAACGGTTAACAACCTCTGCTAAATGTAGCTATTCGTGAATAATCAAGAGAGAAGGTTTAATTAAATCTAAGACACAGGCTGGACGCGCGTATCTGGACTATATATACACATTCAAACCTTACGGAAAACACAATCCAATGTCAGGGAAGGTAGCGGTAATATTGCGATTCTTTCTCCAGGCAAACACGAAACACGTGTAAAGCTAACCTTAAAAACATATATCCAGTGATGGCGTATTTCATTAATATTCATGAATAGGCCACGCCTACCTGGGGAAAGATTTCGAATCTTCCCACTACCATCAAGGAAGGCAAGAGTATGGGAGTTTCGAGTTGGAACTCTTTTAGTGGTGAAGGCAGAAAAGGTTGCCAAATATTTTTCACAAATCATATGACACAGTAAGACTTTTTACCTTTGACGAGAACAGTTCCAATTCGAAACTTCCCTATTGATTTTTTTAAGTACTTTTATTCATTTATCATGAAATGAAACTGTTTATCAGATGTGTAAAATCTTTTAACTTACCACCCCACTTACCCTTATCGTCGCGACGTAGAATTTGTCTTGGAGATTTGGCGGGAATAATAAACAGCAGCGCCGTAATCAAACAAACCGGAGCGGGACTTCCAACATATCTGTGGTATAGGAATTTGTTCTATCTTTTATCATAATAGCAAATCAATTAAAAGTATATTTTCTTCATTAATTTAACGTGATTTTATGTAGTCAAATCACAATACAGCCTCTTCCTCGCTTACGTATAGTTCATTATAGACGTCTCGACACTTGAAAAAAATTCGATACCCAATTCCTCTACCACCTCATCCCCCTCAACAGAAACAACAACACTGTCTGCACAGGTTGATCCGAAACTGCAAAGAATTGTGTTTATTGAAGAGAGAATTGGTGTTTTTTCTACTGAAAATGGTTAGGGTATGCCGAATGTTCTTTTGTTCAAAAGTTCGTGATTTCAATAAAAGCTGTTGCTTTTTTTTTTTTTTTTTTTTTGCCTTCTTTGAAAACCTATGGTTGTAAAACTGCAGCGTTGTTATTGAACTCAACAAAGAATACCAATGAATATATTATTGTGAATACCCTTTCTTGAAGAGTGAATCCCATCCGGGGACAAAGTACAGGTCTTCCGTCAGGAACAAGATTACCAAAATCACCGTTAGCATAACGACCACTTTCTCAGGGTAACTGTGAAGAAAATTACGTTACAACAGTTACATTCTAACAAACACATTGTTCCAAAACAAAAATATTCATCCTTCAAGTAACTTCGAGACTGCACAAAAAACTGAGTTCTAATTTGCAATACGGTTCAACTATTAGATTTAAGTTTTACTCTGTGCTCAAGAATATTTAAGTTATATGGCGGTGGCCAACATTATGGTGGGAGGAAACCTTACAGAACCCAGGCGAAACCCACGACCATCTGCAGGTTACTGGAAGCTCTTACTGGATGGTAATACAGTCATGTTCCTTAGGCTTCTTCACTATTTAACATGGCCTGGCTGTTGAAACAGCTTGTCTATCTACCTGTACATTTACGTTGTATCCAGTGAGGGAAAGAAAACGGTATAGATTTTCGTACAAGAACATACGGTAACATGGTATACGGTGTAAGAGTCTCGATGGCCGAGTAGTCCTAAACGTATAGCATATTTGTTACTACACGTGTTAACTAGGTACTGTAATACTATTAATTTTATTTTATTTTATTGGTGTTTACGCCCTATTCAAAAATATTTCATTTATAAGATGACGGCCAACATTATAGCAGGTGGAAGTCAAGGAGAGTTCGCGGGAAACCCACGACCAGCAGAAGGTTGCTGAACGACCTTCCCGCGTACGGTCAGAGAGTAATATTTATTTATTTGATTGGTGTTTTTCTCAAGAAGATTTGACTAATACGACGGCGGCCAACATTTTAGCGAGAGAAAGTTAGGGAGAGGCCGAAGGACACCCACGACCAACCGCAGGTTGCTGGCAGACCTTTCCATGCTGGACTCGGACTTACAGCGACAGCATTGGTGATAGGCCATGGAGGCCGCGAAACGATGACCAGGCCTACATTTGCATGTTATCAGATCACTAGCCATTGGCCTCTGACGTCGAGAGTTCGAATACAGCAGTCGCTGGTATGGTCATGTTTTGAAGTCAGTAAATTTGTTAAAAGCCTGGCAAGGTGTGGGAGATTTTTGGCCAGTTGGATGGTTGTTTTAATGTTTTTATGTCGTTTTAATGAGTGCATTTTCTTCCCGCACAGCGTAAAGCAACATCCATATTATAAAAATAAATAAATAAATAGATAGATAAGAAATGGGGATAAAGAGAGGAATAACAGATACTTTCTTGTTATCTAGATTGCTAAGATCATTTACCTCCAAGGACCTATGTTCTTGTATTCTTGATTCAAATGCTCCTTAACGCGTTCTTCTGCTTGCTTCATTTCCTCTGTGTTCACTGAGCGACGAAACAGGCCTCTGTGAACATAGATGATGGAATAATTGAGGTGTGATATTAGACTATTGATATCTGGTCACACAAAAATTTATTACCAGTCAATTTAATAAATAAAATAAATTTTACATTTATTACTGATTTTATATCTTCAGACTGAACAAGGGACGAGTTACAATTTCATTAAAGACCTTAAGCTACAATTAATTACTAAACAGTAATTATCAAGGCGTCGACTTCCGCAATAGTTTTCTAATTATATCTTAGGATTTAGATATTTTTTCATAAATTCAGACCGAAAACTAACATTCTTGAATTCAACATTTTACCACAGGAAATTTTGGTTCGTATATTATGAATGGCTGGATAAGTCTTTGATTTATTTACCTTCCTCGCAGAAACAATATGACGAGCCATACCCAGGTTAGTAAAACGACGATTACAGACACTGGGGCTGCGTAAATAAACCATCCCAGAAAGGTCAGCTTGGAGGGTAAGCCATACTGGCTGTAAAACCTGCGAGGGAAAAGTACAATGAAGAGCTTACATTAGGGTCTATAAGTACACTCAAAAAATTAATCTGTTAATTTTAACAGAGAGCTTGTTGATGACGTGATACTAGAATATATTCTGTTATTGCAGCAGATTGTTCTGTTAAACACAACACACATATTCAAATAATTCGACATTAGACTATTCTATTAGACTAACAGGATACCATGTTGAATATAACAGAATATTGTGTTATAATAACAGGATACATTTTAGCATCACTCAGACAACAGACTTTCTGCTAAAATTAACAGAATAATTTTTGGAGTGTATATGGGTGAGTTGACGCATAACAAGCAAGTTTAGACAAAAATGGGTTACATGTATACTAAAACAATGCGCCGACACCGAAGGAAGGAGGGATAGAGCAGAGCAAAATGAGATAGAAAAAAGGCTAAGTGATAGACCAGCACAATAAAAGAAGTCAAAGCAAGGCCCATATCTATGGCGAGTTGACCCAAAACAAGAAAGTGTATACCATTATGAGCTATACCAAAGCACATTGATTCAAACCGAAGGAAAGGGGGACAAACCGGAGCAAAATGAGATATAAATTCAAGGCAACGTAAGACATAAAACTTAGGTAAAGCGAGTTCAAGCACAGTAAAATGAGTTCAACCAAGGCCTGTATGGGAGAGTTAACTCAAAACAAGAAAGCTTAGACGAGAACGAGTGATACCACAGCACTGTGATTCAAACCGAAGGAAAGAGGGATACACCAACTTGAGATATAACACAGAGGTAAAATAGAGGCAAATTGAGATATAAAACAGAGGCAAACTGAGATATAAAACAGAGGCAAATTGAGATATAAAATAGAGGCCAATTGAGATATAAACAGAGGCCAATTGAGACATAAAATAGGGACAAACTGAGATATAAAACAGAGGCAAAATTGAGATATAAAATAGAGGCAAAGAGAGATATTAAATAGAGGCAAACTGAGATATAAATAGAGGCAAGTTGAGACATAAAATAGAGGCAAATTGAGATATAAAACAGAGGCAAAGAGAGATATAAAATACAGGTAAAATGAGACATAAAACTGAGGTAAAGTAAGTTCAAGCGCATTGAAATGAGTCAGTCCAAGGCTGAATAGGAGTGCTGACTCAAAACGTGAGAGCGTTGACAAGAATGATTTATACCAAAGCAATATGATGGTTAAATCAAATCAAAAAGAGATTTAAAACCAAGGCAAAGTAAGATACGGAATGTTACTGCGTATCACTGGTCATAGAAAATACTATGTTATTGTTACATTTGATAAACAGAAAGGCTATAATTGAAGATGTATAGCATAGAGAATGATAGCTATGATAGTGTGATAGTCGGCAAATGGTGTCAGGTAACCGGTGAAATACAGCCGTTTTTCAATTTACCTCACTCAGGGTTTTATTCTAACTTTTTCATGTAAATGCATAAATAGTAACAAAATGCACGCCCCCTAGCACCATGCATATCTTAAGCAGAATTGTGAAAAAAGATAGGGCGTTAATAGTAATTTATTAGACGCCACTGATCTGGAATTACTCAAACTGCTGTGTTGCCATTATATTTAACATACAATCACTTACTCTTCTGTCAAGCTGAAGGTTACCAAATTGGGTGGACCTCCTGTTAGTAGGACCGAGGAGCCG
The DNA here is from genome assembly GCF_032854445.1 of Liolophura sinensis. NCBI lineage: Eukaryota > Metazoa > Mollusca > Polyplacophora > Chitonida > Chitonidae > Liolophura > Liolophura sinensis. Next base: position 14,073,851 of record NC_088304.1, on the reverse strand, counting down.
ATTGCCGTCCCGTAACAGATGCAGAGGCTGAATGCTTTAAACAGGCGGTTAACCTCATCTCGATGTTCCCGGCTGAAATAACAAGGAAACAATGTTATATGTACTATTCATCACACGACAGGTGCACGTTGATAAGTGAAAAGGCTTTACAGGCAACTTATACGACACCTCAAAAATTATAATCAGTAATGATCACGCTTTAAATATTACGTTCCTGCTTGAAAATGAAACTTTCCGTAGTTACTTTTTTAGTACTTATATCAGAAGTGATTGTATTAGGTAAGGATGAACTGACTGCTAAAAAGTAAACATGTGGCAAAATGAGATTTGCCTGAAATTTAGGCCGTCATAAGGGCCACTCTTCAGATTTTTAATTTGACCCACTGGGGGTGGGATGAAAAAAGCATGGGTTGTATTTTACTCTAAGTTTGAAAAATAAATTAATTTAATTAATTTCCTTTTTTTTTGAATGGCGTTTTAAGGACACATTCAGGAATATTATTAAGATGAAATGGAGAAATTGTGGTGAAAAAATTCAGTGCAGGCTAAATAGCTGGGCTATATCAAGTAAAAAATTTTACGTTCCGATCCCACATTTTAAAATGACATGGTACAGTGCATAAAGAATTGACATAAAATGTAATTAAAAATGATAGGCCTTTCTGAGAGCTTTGAAGTCTGTGAATGAAAAATAACTTTAAGAAAACCTTCATAACATTATACTTTTATTCAATTTACTTGTTAGTTTTAATACAGCTTGATTAGTTTGGGCGCTCAACTGGCGCTCAACTGTTTGGGACTCTAAACCTTTTCCGAAAGTAAAATGGCTTTATGTATTGGCCTGAATGGTTAAATGTCAATATACTTTATTTTCCCATCGTCGCTGATTTCTGTCCCATGTTCAGAATTGTTCTCGGCACTTTGCATCTCTATATCTGAAACGGAAAGTAGCATACAAAGAACATGTTGAAGTTACGCGACTTTTCGAAAGTCACCATCAAAACCACAATTCTCACAGAATTAGACGAATATAAAGATTAATGGACTGTCATTTATAAGCATGAACGTCCATCTTTCAATTTATAACCATGGAACAACCAAGAGAACCAACACGTTCAGAGTCCGAGATTGCTCTGACGTTTGATTTGGCGCGGCCAAAGATGGTCCCAAACCAACGTCAGAGCGAGCTTCATTTCAAAGCCTGATGTGATCGCCGTGAAAATTTGTCACTGCATTGGAGAACAAACTTTTTGTCAAATCTAACGTCATAACAATATCGGACTGTTACCTTTAGTGTGTTCCACGTTCTTCAGTTTGTCCACAACGCTGTGGACAATCGGTATCATCAAAACAGCGACACCGGCCGTTATGAATACAGAGAGAATCGATGTGCACACCAACATCCCAAATATCAGCCTGCATAACACAAAGTGAAAACATACACTCTAAAAAATACAAATATGTGACATTTAACATCATATTATGTTTTCTTACAGTAAGTTGAAAATTCATCTAATTTCATTTGGTTACGTGTGATCATTTGCCAACTATCGATCACACTGTGTTGTCGCCTTGGTTTTAACATCCGTTGTCTTGTCTTTAATGAAGTAGTAAAAGACCCATAGCATGGAGAGTACAACCAGATCACCGACGACAGTATGATAGCGGGCTATTAGTGAAATACGGCCTTTTGTCAGTTTGCCTATTGCCATATCGCCAGTGACAAGATTCTCTGCAATCTTGTGGGAACTAAGTGCTATTCCAAAAATGAAAGATGTGTTTAGAGTGGGAAAACCTTCTTGTGGCGTCAGAGTATCTAAACACCAACTAAACATAGGTTCATAGAGCTCACCATAGGATTTGAATGCATTCGATTCTCTTTTTTTTTTTAAATAAATGACAGGTTTTCGACACGTTTTTAGTAGTGGTTTTCAGCCGTTAATCTGACATTTCGTCATGTTTCAGTTTTCTTTCATTTTAAAGAAATGAAACTTTTTCACGTGAACCGGTACAAACCAGTGAGGCTTTGTTCCGAACAGGGTGAGTATTCTCAACGCCATCCGTTTATGAAGACCCCAACGCTCAGCGGCAGACACGATGCTGAATACCCCAATGATTGTTATTGTTGGACTCTACAACACAGAATAAAGTGTTAAATATCCCGATGATTGTGATTGATGGACTCTACAACACAGAATAAAGTGTTAAACATCCTGATGATTGTGATTGATGGACTCTACAACACAGAATAAAGTGTTAAATATCCCGATGATTGTGATTGATGGACTCTACAACACAGAATAAAGTGTTAAATATCCCGATAATTGTGATTGATGGACTCTACAACACGGAATAAAGTGTTAAATATCCCGATGGTTGTGATTGATGGACTCTACAACACGGAATAAAGTGTTAAATATCCCGATGATTGTGATTGATAAACTCTACAACACAGGATAAAGTGCTAAACATCCTGATGATTGTGATTGATGGACTCTACAACACAGAATAAAGTGTTAAATATCCCGATGATTGTGATTGATGGACTCTACAACACAGAATAAAATGTTAAATATCCTGATGATTGTGATTGATGAATTTACAACACAGAATAAAGTGTTAAATATCCCGATGATTGTGATTGATGAACTCTACAACACGGAATAAAGTGTTAAATATCCTGATGATTGTGATTGATGGACTCTACAACACAGAATAAAGTACTAAATATCCCGATGATTGTGATTGGTGGACTCTACAACACAGGATAAAGTGCTAAACATCCCGAAGATTGTGATTGATGGACTCTACAACACAAAATAAAATGCTAAACTTCCAGATAATTGTGATTGATGGACTCTACAACACAGGATAAAGTTTTAAATATCCCGATGATTGTGATTGGTGGACTCTACAACACAGAATAAAGTGTTAAATATCCCGATGGTTGTGATTGATGGACTCTTTAACACAGGATAAAGGGTTAAACATCCTGCTCATTGTGACTGATGGGCTCTACAACACAGAATAAAGTCTTAAATATCCTGATAATTGTGAATGATGGATCTACAACACAGAATAAAGTGTTAAATATCCCGATGATTGTGATTGATGGACTCTACAACACAGAATAAAGTGTTAAACATCCTGATGATTGTGATTGATGGACTCTACAACACAGGATAAAATGTTAAATATCCTGATGATTGTGATTGATGAATTTACAACACAGAATAAAGTACTAAATATCCCGATGATTGTGACTGATGGACTCTACAACACAGGATAAAGTGCTAAACATCCCGATGATTGTGACTGATGGACTCTACAACACAGGATAAAGTGCTAAACATCCCGAAGATTGTGATTGATGGACTCTACAACACAAAATAAAATGCTAAACTTCCAGATAATTGTGATTGATGGACTCTACAACACAGAATAAAGTTTTAAATATCCCGATGATTGTGATTGGTGGACTCTACAACACAGAATAAAGTGTTAAATATCCCGATGGTTGTGATTGATGGACTCTTTAACACAGGATAAAGTGTTAAACATCCTGCTCATTGTGACTGATGGGCTCTACAACACAGAATAAAGTCTTAAATATCCTGATAATTGTGATTGATGGATCTACAACACGGAATAAAGTGTTAAATATCCCGATGATTGTGATTGATGGACTCTACAACACAAAAAAAAGTGTTAAACATCCTGATGATTGTGATTGATGGACTCTACAACACAGGATAAAATGTTACATATCCTGATGATTGTGATTGATGAATTTACAACACAGAATAAAGTACTAAATATCCCGATGATTGTGACTGATGGACTCTACAACACAGGATAAAGTGCTAAACATCCCGATGATTGTGACTGATGGACTCTACAACACAGGATAAAGTGCTAAACATCCCGAAGATTGTGATTGATGGACTCTACAACACAAAATAAAATGCTAAACTTCCAGATAATTGTGATTGATGGACTCTACAACACAGGATAAAGTTTTAAATATCCCGATGATTGTGATTGGTGGACTCTACAACACAGGATAAAGTGCTAAACATCCCGAAGATTGTGATTGATGGACTCTACAACACAAAATAAAATGCTAAACTTCCAGATAATTGTGATTGATGGACTCTACAACACAGGATAAAGTTTTAAATATCCCGATGATTGTGATTGGTGGACTCTACAACACAGAATAAAGTGTTAAATATCCCGATGGTTGTGATTGATGGACTCTTTAACACAGGATAAAGTGTTAAACATCCTGCTCATTGTGACTGATGGGCTCTACAACACAGAATAAAGTCTTAAATATCCTGATAATTGTGATTGATGGATCTACAACACAGAATAAAGTGCTAAACATCCCGATGATTGTGATTGATGGACTCTACAACACAGAATAAAGTGTTAAATATCCCGATGGTTGTGATTGATGGACTCTTTAACACAGGATAAAGTGTTAAACATCCTGCTCATTGTGACTGATGGGCTCTACAACACAGAATAAAGTCTTAAATATCCTGATAATTGTGATTGATGGATCTACAACACAGAATAAAGTGTTAAATATCCCGATGATTGTGATTGATAAACTCTACAACACAGAATAAAATGTTAAATATCCTGATGATTGTGATTGATGAATTTACAACACAGAATAAAGTGTTAAATATCCCGATGATTGTGATTGATGGACTCTACAACACAGAATAAAGTGTTAAATATCCCGATGATTGTGATTGATGGACTCTACAACACAGAATAAAGTGTTAAATATCCCGATAATTGTGATTGATGGACTCTACAACACAGAATAAAGTACTAAATATCCCGATGATTGTGACTGATGGACTCTACAACACAGGATAAAGTGCTAAACATCCCGAAGATTGTGATTGATGGACTCTACAACACAAAATGAAATGCTAAACTTCCAGATAATTGTGATTGATGGACTCTACAACACAGGATAAAGTTTTAAATATCCCGATGATTGTGATTGGTGGACTCTACAACACAGAATAAAGTGTTAAATATCCCGATGGTTGTGATTGATGGACTCTTTAACACAGGATAAAGTGTTAAACATCCTGCTCATTGTGACTGATGGGCTCTACAACACAGAATAAAGTCTTAAATATCCTGATAATTGTGATTGATGGATCTACAACACAGAATAAAGTGCTAAACATCCCGATGATTGTGATTGATGGACTCTACAACACAGAATAAAGTGTTAAATATCCCGATGGTTGTGATTGATGGACTCTTTAACACAGGATAAAGTGTTAAACATCCTGCTCATTGTGACTGATGGGCTCTACAACACAGAATAAAGTCTTAAATATCCTGATAATTGTGATTGATGGATCTACAACACAGAATAAAGTGTTAAATATCCCGATGATTGTGATTGATAAACTCTACAACACAGAATAAAATGTTAAATATCCTGATGATTGTGATTGATGAATTTACAACACAGAATAAAGTGTTAAATATCCCGATGATTGTGATTGATGGACTCTACAACACAGAATAAAGTGTTAAATATCCCGATGATTGTGATTGATGGACTCTACAACACAGAATAAAGTGTTAAATATCCCGATGATTGGGACTGATGGACTCTACAACACAGAATAAAGTGCTAAATATCCCGATGATTGTGACTGATGGACTCTACAACACAGGATAAAGTGTTAAATATCCCGATGATTGTGACTGATAGACTCTACAGCCCAGGATAAAGTGTTAAACATCCTGCTGATTGTGACTGATGGACTCTACAGTCCAGGATAAAGTGCTAAACATCCCGAAGATTGTGACTGATGGACTCTACAGCCCAGGATAAAGTGCTAAACATCCCGAAGATTGTGATTGATGGACTCTTTAACACAGGATAACGTGTTAAACATCCTGCTCATTGTGACTGATGGGCTCTACAACACAGAATAAAGTCTTAAATATCCTGATAATTGTGATTGATGGACTCTACAACACAGAATAAAGTGCTAAATAGTCCAATGATAACAATATATGGACTTTGCAACTCAGAATACTGAAGGTGTAAATATTTTCATGATTTTGATTGATGGAATCAGAATCTTTAACACTTTATTGTGAGTGATTGGCTCTACATCGCAAAGGAAATTGTTAATTATACTAGTGATTATAATTCATGGACTGCAACAGGTTTTCATTACAGATGCGTAACGATTAGAGCTACATACATTTTAGACAAACCTCAGGGTCTGTACTCATTTACTCGACGCCTAGAATGTAAGTTATGCCAAGCGTTCTGTAGACATTTGTCTGACGGTTATATTGTAGGCGAACCCAAGAGTTCTGTAAACATTTGTCTGACCATATTGCACATATATCCAAGCGTCTATGTAGACATTTTTCTGAACCCTGGGCATATCTAAGAGTTAGACAGATATTTTGGGGCCTATAAATTGTAGACTGCAGATGGTTGTGGGTTTCTCGAGGACTCTCCCTGGTTTCCTCCCACAATAAAGGTGGCCGCTGTCAAATAAGTGAAATATTCTTCAGTACGGCGGAAAACACTTATGAAAGAAATAAATATGGACTCAAGCTGAAAATCAAAGCTAAGCGTTTCTGAAGACGTTTGTTTGAAGGCTACAATGTAAACATATAAAATTATCTTCGAAACATTAGTTTTAGGCTTATCTATTGTAGACAAAGCTAAATATTTTGAAGACATTTGTGTGGCACCTACATTGTAGACAAATCTATAGAGATAAATCTGTACAGGTTTACCTACAATCTTAACATCATGAAAGACATGATCTTTCAATAGTCGAACAGCAATGTCAAACGCACGGGGTAGTCTAAATTTATAGAACTGAAAATATTGTACTATTGACATAAAATGTCAAAATTGTGCGAAATGTACGAAATTGTTCTTTTGTGCGTAAACGATAGTCGCACTTGTGCTTGTATCGAAAACATTTACGCACATAAAATAAGCACCTTAAAAGCAGCACATAGTTATCCGAATCTTTCGAACATGTGGCGAACAAGTCACGGCCGATTTGCCGGAATCATCTTTTCACATAAGATATATATAATTAAGACGTACAGCTTAAAGAGAAAAACAAGAGCAGCGACGATAGTGTGATAGACGTACACCTTAGAGAGAAAAACCAGAGCAGCGACGATAGCGTGATGGCTGACAAATGGTCACACGCAACCGGTGAAATACGACCTCTGGTCAAGTTGCCTCAGTTAGGGTTTTATTCTAACTGCATGTCCATGTAAATGTATAAATAGTAGCAAATTACACGCCCCCTACCACCTGGGGCCGATTTCACAAAGCCATTTCTAACTTAAGCCAAAATTTAAAACCTCTTTACAATGCGTACTTTTTGGTTCTGGAAGTAAAAATTTGCACAATTTTGTCTTTAGCTAATACCGATGGGGTGATTTGCAAAGCCAAAAATTTCAGTTTTTGACTGAAGTCAGAAATGGTTTTGTGGAATCGGCCGCAGTTCTGCAATCAAAACAGATATGTTGAATGTCGACCACTGAACGAAGTGATAAGCCTTACTACCTGATCTAAGCGTCAAGGCAAACATTCGTATACTACCCGTAAAACATAAAGACGTCCTAAGTAGATAACTGCTAGCCAAATCATTTCTAAACTACCAGAAGCACCAGTTACCAAAGAGATATATAATAAATAAGATATAAATAGTGAATAAAGCTGATCATATGCAAGAGAGAACCACTGATCCTCGTGCAAGAGAATATCAGTGATCCTCATGCTAGAGAGAATCACTGATCCACGTGTAAGAAAGATCAGTGATCCACATGCAACACAGAATCAGTGATCCACATGCAAGACAGAATCAGTGATCCATATGCAAGAGAGAATCAGTGATCTTCTAGACGTGACATCGGATTCAAAATTCAAACTCGTAGTTCGTCAATACTTTTCAATACAAACACAGGTATCTAAGTCGCGCTTTGATTACAACTGTTCATAAAAGCAACAAGTTGAGGTAATCAACACGAATGCGTATCCGTCCCCTAACGCTTTGTTAAGCGGGATTATCTACAGATTTGGTAGCTATGGTAGCTATGAAGCAAATCGTCAAAAATCCCAATCTGTCCCAATCTATACAAGACGTGTATAAACAGATTTCTTCCCGCCGTATCAACAAAAAACAAGGTGGCTTTATTAATTGTAGCATCAAATATCAAGGTCATTTTAATTTAATCTAGCTGGAAACAATTCGAAACAAACGGTCACACATGTCGTGCTTGAGGCAAATTACAGTGCATGCATCTGGAAGGGAGGTAACCGTCTGCATCTAAGACACCATGCGAGTTCGTCACGATTACTTCCCATCCACAGCAGAATGAGTATTGTCAGACATGAACCTGGGATTTAGCATTCTTCTATTCCCGAGGTCTCATTCACTCATTTCATCAGGGTTGAATCTAGCAGCTGTTGTAAAATATTACAGTTCAATTCAAATACATGTAGCATGTTTTATCCAATGAAATATTAGATGGAATGGCCTCCTCATTATCCGGTTTTAAGTCACACAATCGCATTGATTTTCTAAACTATATATGTAGTAAATGTATCAACTTCAATTCCGGAATTATTGGCCTCTTTCCCCTCACGTGGTACCATGGTATACCACCACTTGCAGCCTGAGCTTTACTTTACAACCTATCAACCTAGCATCATCATCGTTTTTTGAACTGTGAAGTCACAGCACTTTGTCACCTTAGTAACCACCAATTGGGTGGATAGTAACATTGGGCAAAAAGTGTTCAGTTACACCCAAAACAGTCAATCTTGTGATATTTTTTAACTAGATGTAAAATAGCAGTGTAAAATTTCATGGTGTATCAATCAACCTGTAATGTCTTTGTAGAAGTATTACCCAGTAAATGCCCCTTCACTCCTCAGCTCGGAGGCAAACCTTGTTCCCCACTGCGCATGTCTAATGTATACTGTACGTCGCACAACCACACAGCGTGGGTTTCTGTAGGAACAGCATGTGACTGAACATATTCTGAGAACTTTCACTGGTTGACCTGGTTAAGACTAACCTGTAACTGGGTCGAACAACTTGCATTGTAAAATTTAGTCAAGGGTCATCCTGCTAAGTTCAAGAAAGAGAATATTTAACATTGTGAAGGTGAGAGTTCGAGGCCAGCTAATGTCTTGTCAGATATACATCTACCTTAATAAACTCTGCACAGACTTGGCTAGTTGTTAGCACACCCAGGGCCGGAAACAGGAAGACAGGAAGCAATGACGTCACCGGAAGTGGCAGAACCTCGAAAACCCAGAACACAATCAAGATGGCAACGCCGTATGCACATCGCCCAGGCTTCAAAAAAAAACGTAATAAGAAATGAAACAGTTTGGTTAGTTGCAGTTTCCCCGACATACAAAGCATGTGGGTGTATGCCTAAAGAAATGTATCTATATATTAATTTGATTGGTGTTTTATGTCGCACCGTCAATAATGTTTCCCTTATACGGCGGCGGCCAGTATTATGGTGGGAGAAAACCGGGCAGAGCTGGAATGAAACACGCGACCATCCAGACCTTGCAGATCTTCTCTCATACGACCTGAGAGGACTGATCTGGGCCTAATCCCAGAGCGACCGCATTGGTGAGAGGTTCCGGCCGCTGGAACGCTAACCACCTCGGCCACGGAGGCCTTTCTAAATAAATGTATGAAGTAGGGCTACATATGAACTCTGAAGTTACCACCAACAATCCAAAACATGGGATAAAATTGTTCAAGAGAAAATTAATTTAGTGTGAAGGACAAAAAATCTGCAAAGCCAGTTCGGTTTATGAAAAACACCCGGAAACCCACTGCTTCTGTCAAGTATCCTAGATGTACAGATATCTTATATTTTGATGAAATACTCTTTTAAGGATATATGCAGTTTAACGCAAACCTTGGTGGCCTTAAACAAAAACTGCAGAAAATGCGGCATTACAAAGACGGCTCTGCCAGAGAAGAATGGCAGAAGAATGACAGGGCTTTGACTTCAAGCCTTAGTTTTGTGTCATCTTGTCGCAAAGAAACATCCTTCTTGCCTTCTCTTGGGACACGCATTGTTTTTGTAGAAACTTTTTTGAAACGAGTAGTACTGTAAAAATTAGTGTGTAAAGATCATTCCATCAAATACAGTTAGACATACAGCGTACAGAGTAAAACTAGTGCAGCAACGACCGTGGGATAGTTAGCAAATTGTCGAACGTAACCGGTGAAATCAGGTCTCTTGGTAGTTTACTTCAGTTTAGGACTAAGCAGGATTATGTAAAAAAAAAAAAAGCAGCCATGTTAATAGATAATTATTAGATGATCATTACATTAGAATTATTCAGAATGTTGTGTTGAAACATAAATCTATGAATGCTGCGTGAAATAAATAAATAAATAAATACATAAATAAATTGAGTACAGCTATGTCAAAGGCCAGTAACAACAACTTACGGAAACTAATCGAACACTAATGGCGCACAATGTTTTTTTTATTTATCCCATCAGTGTTTTACGCCGTACTCATGAATATTTAACTTATACGAGGACGGCCAGCATTATGGTGGGAGGAAACCAGACATAGTCCAGGAGAAGTTCATGACAATCCGCAGAATTGCTGACGGTCATTTCCACCGATTTCCACCGGCCGATTGCCTGAAAAAAAACCCAACAAAAAGACTTACATCTCCCTCGACTTCGTACAGAATAGGCAGCAGTAGAATAGGGGTGAAGACTGCCATTAAAATCGTCTTCATGTCCAGTAGAGTCAATAGAACCGTCCTGACCTTCATGATTGGATGTCCTTGGCTGATGCAGGTTTCTGTCCAACACTAATTAAAAGTAAAATCACAGGAGTTTTAAAAAAGATGAGGAATTCGTTGTCACTTGTACAAAACTTAATTTCACTTTGTCGCCTGCAATCTTACAGGTTTATTCTTGGTGCGAAAAAATTTCTATGATCTAGGCTACTTAGAAAACTATAGTTTTTCTAAGTAGCCCGCTGTTGTGACATCAAGGGTGATAGCTATCAAAACAACTTTGTTGGGGGCAGAGCTCGAATTGGGGTCGGTAACCTGGTTCCGCGTTCCCAGTGTGCTCATCGATGACTTCATTTCAGAATATTTCCGACCACTGATGTAAAATATGCATGAAATAAAGGGGCTATTGAGAAATATAACATATGCTTCGAAAATGAAAGTTATTTTCTCATTTTATGGAAATTTTTTTTTATTTTGCTTAAAATTACACTCTTTAGTTTATAGTACCGTTCCACGTATCTTTTAAGTAGAATTATGTTATAAAAGAAATGAGGACGACAATAGCCTCAGAGCAAAGAGGCTGAGCGATAATAGGTCGCACGTGCAATTTAGCCTATGAACTCGTCGATTAAAAATAGGAAAAACTCTACAGTTATGTTTGGTATGATTCCGCATTGATACGAAAAAATGTATACACGACAAAAGGGTGTGGGAAATATATATCACTACTAGCTGACACATTAAAATTATTCTAAACATGCCAGACTGTATTTTGTTAATGCAGAAGATTGTTCTGTTAAATATAACACACATATTCTATTAATTCTTCATAACGATTCTATCAGACTATCTTGACTATATAAGTGTTATAATGATTCTATTATGATTACATTCTAGTGACACTCAAACAACATATTTTCGGTTAAAATTAACGGATTTTTTTTTCAGTGTACCTACGATTTGTCGAACAGATAACATTAACCCCACCCTATTCTATATAAATATACACAGTCGTACTGATAGACTCGCACACGTCTTTATATTTACAACAGTTAATTACAGTTCAACTTACAATGCGACAGATAAATGATATTTTATGGCATGAGCTCAGTTAAATAAATAAAAATTTTATACCAGTGATGATTTTATCTTCTGATCTTAGTCAACAACATTTTTTTAAACTGGAAATATTGACTTTTTATCTCAGCTGATGAGCGATATAATACATACAGGTTAAATGCTATCATTATACCGTGCATTTCGTTTTTAAATTGATAGTATCACATTGAAACATCATTACCAATTAAACACAATTTGTTTAATAGGTTAGCATTGTCATAGCCACATAACCCCTCCGTGGCTAGCGCAGCGTAATGACCCAGAACTCCCAGGAGCCTGTGAGTTCAAGTCCAGCTCATGCTGGCGTCCTTTCCGGCTGTACGTGGGAAGGTCTGTCCCAAACCTGCTTATAGTCGTAGGTTTCCCCCTAGCTCTGCCCGGTTTCCTCCCACCATAACGCTGGCCGCCGTCGTATAAGTGAAATATTCTGAGTACGGCGTAAAACACCAATCAATCAATAAATAAATCATAGCCACATGAGAGCCATGAGAGTTCACATTCAACTCATATATTTTTTTATATTCTTCTTTCTTTTTTTTTTTTCTTTGTTTTTTTTTTCTTCTCGTCAGTATACATGTATTAAGCAGGTATATCACAGGTGGTTTATGCATTTTCACCATCAGTATATACAGCATGTTCCCTTCTAAATGTTTCTTTAATCTAAATTATTACCGTTATAAATCTGCGGCACCACTAGTACATCCTGTTAAAATATTAGCGCATTTATTTTTCTGATTAGTGTTTTCGCCCCACTAAATAATACTCCATTTATATACGGCGGCGGCCGCCGCTGGAGACCAGGTACGACCGTAGATGAAACAGAAATATTAGTTAATGCTCATTAGCTTATTTTATATTATGAGATTCCTGTGTCAAGGCCAGATTTCTTCGTTATTCTTGGAACTTGACCGCAGGCGATTACGCCAATATCGAGCTTGCCTATTATAATAAAAACTATACAATATGATAATTATTGTCTGTCTTACTCAATGAAGAAAACATTTCCACTTAATTCGAAACTCTGTGTGGACCATTTGGCTAGAAAGTCTGCCTCCAAATCAGAAGACCTGGGATCAAACCTGGGCCTGTCATATACCAATGGAGTCCAGGACAAAAGCCTCGGCGGACAAAAGCCCCCAGACGAGAACGCCGGCGGACAAAAGCCGCGTCGTCTTAGTTAACCAGCAAAACATATACGACAGTCTAAAAAACATGATGTCAAATATTTGTTGACGGGAATTCATGTTTAGTGTGACTTTGTTTTCCATCTAAAAAATTGTCATGAAAGCGTATTCCAGTCTCTCTGGTTCAACAGCTTTCCTCTCAAAGGTGTTGACACGTACGTTTTCAAAACAATATCGCCAAAACGACTGTCTCTCTATTATCGAATGCTTTCCGTCGAGCAAACATATGTTTATGCTATGTACCACTATACTTACTTTGACTGAAATATTTCGGCATGGCATACAGGTTATAGCTCACTACGATTCACACTAACACCTCACAGTTATCGTAAGGTATTTAAAAAATTTTATTATTTAGAAATTTAAACCAAATCATGTTATAGTTGACAAGAAAAATATCATTTCTGACTACTCTTAAAAAGAAAACTTAAAAAACATCTACACTCGCAAAGATCGAAACGGGCACGTTTTGTTTTCTGTTATATCAGGGGTAGGGGCAATTGATATATATATCATATAGGAACAGGAAAAAAAACCTAACACAAGCTGAAATACGGCAACTGTTTACCATACTTGTAGACTTTAGTTTTCAAATAAGCTTAGAATGGAGGTCGAGCATTCTGCATACCGCTGAGAGATATAGCTCTTTCCGATGTCGTCAAAATTGGTTAGAATACATGGAGGTTGAAGGCGTAAGAGGAGGCTCTGTCGATTGCCAACATCTATTGAAATCTGAACGTCACTTCGGGGAGAATGTTCCAAGTTTTCTCAAACAAGCAAACAACATGTCATTTAATAATAATGTTGTTTAATCAGTATTAAACGCTTAATACTGATCGAAGGGCTTATGTCCGCCGGGGCTGTTGTCCGCCGGGGCTTTTGTCTGTTCCCCATATGAAGGACTTTAAAATGGTACTTGTTGATGCAGCACTTGGGAGGTTAGCACAAGGAAACAGGATCGGCTTGCCCGGCATCAGTGTAATGTGACTGTGTGTGGTGTCATGTCAGGTGTCTTCAGTATGATACTTCAGTAGAGTCAGAACTTTGGTCATATGGAATCGCCCATCTACAAGAAGACAGTATATGTGCACACAACCAATGATTCCTCAGTGTCAAATGACTGAAAAATAGCGAAGTACGGCGCAAACCCCCAAGCATGCATATATAGGCCGTACATATTCACAAGTGCTTTGCTTGTTCTTGTTGTTTTTGTTGTTTTCTGTTTTGTTTTTGTTTGGAAAAAAACATTCCACAGCTGAGGATAGTATATGAATGTCAACACGAAAAGTTTGGAACAACATATATGGTGCGCATGCGCCTTCCTTGTCAAACAGTAGTACAGGATTCACTGTCATATATGCCATATACGTCAATGTCCACATCTTTCCTTGCACGTATCTATTTAACATTATATCCGAGGCATTTACGAAATAATGAATTTCTGGAGTACTGCGAAATAAACGAGGTCTGGGTGACCGATAATATACTAGGTGTAACAGATTTCTTCGCACACATAAGATGTCAACTAATTTTGAGAGTGAACTACCGAAGCATACACTGGACGCCTTACAAATCCCCCTTCCTCATGTCATGACACCTCCATGTAAGCCCTATGCCTACAGAGAGGACATGTCTACTATCAGCGCACACGTAATAAATTTTAAAATGGCAACTCACGTGAATGATATGTTACAGTTTTCGTTCCTTTTCTCCACGTACGTAACAGCAAGCTGACATGACATTGAACATATCAGCTAACCAAGGGTCATCCTCAAGTTAGAGCAGATTTAAAGTAACAATAGCCACATGATATGGTTACTGTTGTGCTGAATTCGGACGGTGGGATTCATTGTTCCGGAAGAGATAGTTTTTAGCAAACATAACAGGTTGACTGAGTAGCGTCAATATGTAAACTGACACCACTTTTTTACAGTCCGCTGTCACGTTCTATGGCCAGCGGCCGCTCACTGGAGAATAGAGAGGGCTTGCCTCCAACAGATAGAAATGAACTACACGTTACAGATAGGTCACTGAAATGAACATCTTCCCACATACAGGTCACTGAAATGAACATCTTCCCACACACAGGTCACTGAAATGAACATCTTCCCACAGATAGATCACTGAAATGAACATCTCAGTATAGACAGGCCACTGAAATGAGCATCTCCCCACAGACATATCAATGAACTGAGCACCTTTCCGCAGTTAGGTCATTGAAATGGACACCTCCCCACTGAAAAGTCAACCATAGCAAAATCTAGCCATAGAATGTAAAGTACACATCCTGGAAGTATTGAAAGTAATACATTTGTTCGGACGCTCTAGAGCGGTAAATCCAGGGTCAATCCTGGGTCGCGTAACACCTAAGCCCTTAAAGTGCATGTATAGTGCCTCCTTGTTGCAGGACGGATTTCCACCGCTCTTTTATCTAGTGCTGTTTCACTGAGACGACTTACCGAAGACAATTATACTGATACGGATCAACCAGTCATTGTACTATCACTTTAATGCTGTACACCAAGCGAGGAAGTTACAACTTCCTCTTTTAAGTTCTTACATGCTGCCCAGCCCTGGAGATTGACCCTCCCAAAGCTGACGCTCTACCAACTGTGCTATCGGGGTCGCTCTTACTGTTTATAGATTTACATGTACATGAGCAGTTAGAATCAAAACGTAATCTCAGGTAAACTGACAGGAGGCTGAATTTCACCTGTTATGTGTCACCATTTACCAGATATCACACAGCCGTCGCTGATCTTGCTTTACCGGTACTCTATATGCTGTAAGTCTTTTAAGATCATAATATACAGCTTACCTACAATAACACTTTGTTTCCTCCCAACATCATGCTGGTGGCCGTCTTATAAGTGAAATATTCTTTAGTTCGGCATAAAACACCAATCAAATAAATAAATAAATAAATACAATAACACTTACCTTTCCTGTACGTGGGAAGGTCTCCAGCAACCTGCGGTTTCCTCCCACCATAAAGCTGGCCGCCGTCGTATAAGTGAAATATTCTTGAGTACGGCGGAAAACACCAATCAAATAAATAAATAAATAAATAAACACTTACCTGCCCAGAATCAGTCGGCCTGAGTTGGGACATTTCGCAACTGTCACAAGAGTGCGAGTGTTTGCCTGTAAATTTGTATATTACAGACATCTTAGTAGAGTGCATGTAAGTCTGAGAAAACGTCTACATATGTCGACCTCTTTCTGGTGTAGCATGTCTAGCACTGTTTTGCTAGTTTAAAGCAAATGTTTCGATCAAACATAGATTGCAAATGGAAGCTCAAAGAAAAAAATGAAAAATTGGTAATTAGAATAGGTAACACATATGGGACGTTTAATTGACACAAGGTCCCTTGGCTGAACTCCAACGACGACCACAGTAGGCGTGGATTTGATTGGGTATACCTTTCGTATCATGCAAATTGCCAAGGGACTTACATGCACAAAACCATTTTGGGCATAAATCTAAAACGCTAAGCTCGGCTGCCTGGCAACATATATAATGCTGTTTTGCAAAACAAAGTATTTGAAACTGGGAACTCAAGCTTGCCTGAAATTGTTCCATACCACAGGATAGAATCAGCGCTCAGGATTTAAATGATTTGATGCATATATTTAAGAGCTTAATTTGCATTACAATTTAGGGACCACATTTAAGAATGGAGATTTTAAAACAACTTTGATGGGGTTTTTTGGGGGGGGGCTATTTTTCTTTTCTTTTTTACTCTTTGTAGTTGTAGGTTATCATTGGTTACAACACTGTACCGACTTTAAACTTAACCGCAAGGCGTGTTTTTGGTGTTTTAGCTACACTCCAAAAATTAATCTGTTGATTTTAACAGAAAGCCTGTTGTTTGAGTGATGCCAGAATGACTTCTATTATTGAAACATAATACTGTGTCGTATTCAACATAATACACTGTTAGTATAATAGAATGTCATGTTTAGTTAATAGAATATGTGTGTTACATTTAACAGAATAATCTGCTGCAATAACAGAATACATTCTAGAATCACTCAGATAACAGACTTTCTGTTAAATTTTACAGATTATTTTGTGAGGGTAAACCTTTGGCGAATGCACAAGCAAGGAAACCCGGTAAAATTTCGCGTGACTATTGTGTTTTATTTATTAATATATTTATTTTATTTTATTGACTTTTCACTCCTCACTAGAGAATATTTCGCTTATACGCTGGATGTGGATCCAGCTGTATCATTACATAGAGCAGGCTTTGAGGTTACACATGCGCCATTCGGGCAATTGGGTGTGAGATTTGCCTCCGAACTGAAGAGTAAAGGAGCAGTGATTGGGTAATACTGGCACATTGACATTTTAGGTTGATGATGTACTATAAATTTCTGCACTGTTAGTTTGCACCTAGTTAAAATGTGTCATAATTGTGTGTGTGTTTTAGATAGAACTGAAATATGTGTATTCATTGAAAAGAGACTGTCGTCTTCTTATTGCGTGATTTTCATTTTTTTTTAAGGAAAGAAAACAACTGTTTTTGGCAACGTATGACAACGCTCAATACAACTTTAATAAACTTTTTGTCTCAAAAGTAAAGCTAAATTAGATTTGCCCGCATATGAAAGCGTATATCACGATCTTTAGGGCTACTTCTGGGAAATATTTTTGTTGTCTTAATATGAACGAACTTCACGATTCGTAACTTGCGATTATTAACCAGGAACGTCCATTTTGGTTGACGCATGGTACGTAGTGAATGTCTGTTTCTACACCTAGATTTAAATACATATGCACTGCGTTTTAAAGTCTTACTAAATATCAGATTCACCGCAGACCAAGGTTCTTCGAGACAGCAGAGTTGCTGAAATAAGTATAATCACACAGATACAGGCCTCTTCATACAGGTCTGCATCGGGCCGGCTTGTGGTCGGGGAAATGCCATTGGCTGTGGAATGAATAGGTTTCTGAAGAGTTGTATTTGTACGGTTATGTAAGAGTGATAACGAAGTCTATGGCAAATATCAACCTTGCTGATGGGGCAGGTATAGAATATAATAAAAGAAATACAGAATACAGTGTAATACCCGAGCAGCGAAGACACTGTGTCAACCCGCGGATGGTCGTGGGCTTTCCTCGGGCTTTCCTCTCACCATAGTGCTGTCCGCCATCGTATGAAATATTCTTTAGTACGGTGTAAAACACTAATCAAATAAATAAATAAATAAACAACGACACTCTGATACATGGTGAATGAACACACGAAACCAATGAAACACTGGCTTATGTCAACAGATCTGTCTTCATAGGAGATGAGGGAGAAGGGCAAAATTTGTACTCATGGGAAGAGCTATAGTTTATAAGTTCATAAACGGTTTTCCCGAATTTCACATAGATGTTTCTAATGAGAAATTCAAGCAACTCAATGAATAAGGAGACATCCCACGAATGGTAATCCTTGTATGTAGCTGAACTGGAAGAGACTTTATTGTCTTTGAGATTAATGTAGTGATGATCGGTTAATATTAAACACCGAAACAATTAGTGATGAAATTCAGTTAAATCTGCGCGAGGAATAACTGTATAGAGAGGAGAGAAATCCAAATCCGAGTAATGGGAAAATACTAATAAAACTCCTTTCTGATGTTTCTTTTATGATTCTTGCACAATGTAGGTCGTGATAGAATATGTTGAATTGTCGAGAGTTGTAGCTGCCTATAGCTCTCCGGATAGAAAAGAAATTTTTAGAACAAATTCAGTCAGTGCAAATCTAATCGCATTTTCGCTACTATTTTAGAGTGGCCCAAATATAATTATCTTTCACAACATATCCGCCTTGTCTGTGTACGTGTTGAAATTCAGAATCGCTAATAAACTTCCTAAAACCCGCCGCAAACGAGAGCCAAGTGCTCAGCTACTAACCACGAGTAACTAAAAACTTACCGTATCGGGGCAGGTTTTAGTGAGGTTTTCGCCTCACGAGACCGTGAGTGATGTATTTAGTGAGGTTTTCGCCTCGCGAGACCGTGAGTGATGTATTTAGTGAGGTTTTCGCCTCACGAGACCGTGAGTGATGTATCTAGCCTGATTGATATTTTCAGGCAGACCACAGAGACAAAATCCATCGTCTGCGGGGAACGTTAGGCACCAGTTCACCTAGACACAGCAACAGGCCAATAGAAATGCGCTAATAAATCATTTCCCCGCTTTTCCCGCGCGGGTCATTTTACAATCATATGACGACAAAGGAATCCTTAGAGTGCATGTAATGTGCCTCCTTGTTGCAGGACGGATATCCACCGCTCTTTTATTTAGTGCAGCTTCACTGAGACGACTTACCGATGGCAAGTAAGCCACCCCGCCCGAGCCATTATACTGATACGGGTCAACCAGTCGTTGCACTATCCCCTTCATGCTGAACGCCAAAAGAGGAAGTTACAAATTCCTCTTTTAAAGTCTTAGGTGTGACTAGATCAAGGATTGATCCTGGATCTACCAGTCCCGAAGCTGACGCTCTACCAACTAGCTTTTTGACTGAGGCAACGGCTCGTCTGATCAACATGTGAGCATTTGGCGCTCGTCTGCGGCGGGTTGAAAGTTAATATGGGTCACATTATATCATTTTCAAACTTTAGAATCCTTTTAACAGTATTTTAAGTAATACAGGTACAAGTCTGATATTTAGTGAAAGACAAAAATCTGAGATATCCTCCGTAAATACAGAAAATTCGATTTCATAACGGAATATGATTTTTTTTTTTACCAAAATTCTCCGTTAGGTCTTACAGCCTCTTTAAATCAGAGAATAAACAATGGCATCTCTTTCATTGCAAAATTCTATTCAGCCCTTACAAGAGAGAAACCTGTTAACTATTATCTTATCAAGAGGGTTTAATTAAAACAAGCTAGTCCGAACGGTGAACTCTTTCTTTCTTTCTTTTGGGCATGAATATGGCACCATCATCAGTATAGTTTTGCTTGTAGAACAAAGAGAACGCCCTCGAGGACTACAGCGAATCGATATATTTATTTATTTACTTGGAGTTTTACGCCGTACTCAAGAATATTTCACTTATACGACGGCGGCCAGCATTATGGTGAGAGGAAATTGGGCAAATCCCTGAGAAAACTCACGATCATCTGCCTGTAGCTGGAAAACCTTCCCACTACAGCCGGCGAGGAAGCCAGTATCGGCTAGTATGTCAAAGACGCGATGTATATGTTCTAGACCTCAGATCACGAAACTGTCTTTAAGGCCAACTTAAACCTAACCTGTGATTTTATTCCTGAAAATATTAACACTTTAACGCAAATTTTCCATTTTGTCATGAAATTCCAAGAAAATTCTTCTTATCAAAATAAAAATTCTGAAGATCGGTCACAATTTTAGAGCAGTCTTAAGTCTGACAGCTTCGTGATTCTCGGCCAGTGGGTTTGTTGCCATGGTGATTGTGGTTCTGTTGGTTGATTGGATAGTTACTGCAGTCTCCATTCACCTGAATAAAGGAAGCCAGAAACTATACTCTGAAAAAATCGCTTGTTAGTTTTAACAGACAGTCTTTGGTCTGAGTGATGCTAGAATGTATAGTGTTATTATAACACATGACTGGTCATATTCAACTTTCCATCCTGTTTGTCTGTGGCAATGTTTATGTTGAATTAATAGAATGTGAGGGCCATATTTAAAAGAATAATTTTGACAGAATAATCTGTTGCAATAGTAAAATACATCCCAGCATCACTTAGACAACAGAACTTCTGTTAAGATTAACTGATCATTTTTAACAGAAAATTTAGCCGAATATCTTTTAATATGAATGAATCATTAATCATGTACACAAATTTCTAGACAAGCAGAGAACAAAAATAAAGCACAGGAGTTTCACGTATACATTTACATGCGATAAAAACAATAATCAATATGGCAAGATTCAAAACGGCGATATACTCTCTTAAAAGGATTGTTTACAAACGTATGCATCCTCTATAATACGTGTTTCCGTGGTACATTAACTATCACAACGTTCACAGCCGTGTGTGTTGGAAAGATTAATAAATCCGAAAAGGAATATTGTCCAGTACATTACAATCTACAATTTGACAGTTCGACAGCGTTCACATTTTCTAATTTCATAAAGGTATGTATGTTCAGTTCCATTTTCATGAACTTAGCAATATACTGTTGTCACGGCTGAAATATTCCTACTTAACTTCCTTAAAATGGGTTATTGCACTGAGAAGTTTACGTTCCTTAGCACCCAAAGGGCTCAATGGCCCAGGAGCCGCTCACCAATGCGGTCACTCTGAGTTCAAATCCAGATCATGCATTCTGGCAACTTCTTCCGCCGTACGTGGGAAGGTCTGTCAGCAACCTGTGGATGATTGTGGGTTTCCCCCAGGGTCCATCCCGGTTTCCTCCCAGCATAATGCTTGTCGCCATGGTATAAGTGGAATATTCTTTAGTACGGCGCAAAAGAACAATCAAATAAATAAATAAATAAAGAAAACCCTCATTCTAATCCGGACTTTCCCACTATTGGAAACATGACGACCGATAATATATCAGTGTGATCAGTTGACAATTGCTTGATCCCCGACATATTATTTCACATGTTTGTTCTTTACTGGAAACTCGTGTAAGACGTTTACGCCTATATAATTAGCTTTGCTTTCTTCCAATGTCTTTGTCAGTAAAGTGGTGTTTTGTCCGTAGCGTTCTTCAGTTGCCGGTAAACAGGTGTTTTGTCCCTAGAATTCCTCAGTTGCCTGTAAACAGGGGTTTTGTCCGTAGAGTTCCTCAGTTCTCAGTAAGCAGGAGTTTCTGCCCTTAGTGTTCCACAGTCCCCAGTAAGCAGGAGTTTGGGGCCGTAGCGTTCCTCAGCTCCCAGCAAGCAGGAGTTTGTGCCCGTAGCGTTCCTAGCTAAGCAGTAAAGTTCCGCCTCATCGCTTCTGGTACGATATCCCAGTGGAAGTACGCCTGTCCCCAGGTACTAGCCCCAATATTGATCAATATGAGTGACAATATATTGAGCATAAAACCCGCTATAGCCTGAAAAATGGAGTTATCGTTTTATTTATACTTGGTTTACTAACGTTAGTTTTATTTATTTATTTATTTATTTATTTATTTGATTGGTGTTTTACGCCGTACTCAAGAATATTTCACTTATACGACGGCGGCCAGCATTATGGTGGGAGGAAACCGGGCACAGCCCGGGGGAAACCCACAACCATCCGCAGGTTGCTGAAGACCTTCCCACGTACGGCCGGAGAGGAAGCCAGCATGAGTTGGACTTGAACTCACAGCGACCACATTGGTGAGAGACTCCAGGGTCATTACGCTGTGCTAGCGTGCCAACCAACTGAGCCACGGAGGCCCCTAACGTTAGTTTTAAGTCGTGCAAATACTACAAAAATATCTAGTTCAACAACATCCTTAAAGGAGACATAAAATGCTAGATTTTTTCTTAATATATGTGGCCTAATATATTAAAGTTCAAAAAACACTTCTCAGTTTTTTGTTTTGTTTTGTTTGTTTGGCGTCAACGGTGATAGCTATCAAAACAACTTTTCACAACAACTTTTCAAACAACTATGTAGTCTTCTATATTATTTAATTACTTATTTAACTGTCATCTTTTTCGACCAATTATTGTCACCATGGCCCCATAGGCTGATGAATCTACAATTTCCCTGTCCACGTCTAGGTTTGAAACCGCACCTCGTGTGTCATCTGTAACTATCATAAAAAATGTTTTCCTTTCGTCCCGGTATCACCGTGGGGCCTTGGAAAGCATGGGGAGTAAAACCACAACAACAATGACAATTTTAAAGTTGGCATGTCACATGCAATCTGTCAATTTACCTCAGTTAGCATTTTATTCTAACTATTCATGTAAATGCTTTCTAAAAAGTAGCAATTAATAAGCCCCTTATCACATAACAAATAATCAGAATAATTAGGGAATTCTTTTTAGAAAATGCTGTCATGTTAATTACATTTTTTTAGACGTCACTGGTCTATAGAATTACTCAAAATGTTGCCATTATATTTAATAAATTATCACAGAAACACAATGAATTGATACCATTCCTCGGATATGTTCAGAGCCCAAGGATACCACGCCCTCTTAACGGCACATCAGAGGGTCGAGCTTTCATCAGAATACCTACCATGTCTTTTATCTTCAAAGATCCCAAAGAATAAGCGATTGCATTGGGTGGTGTCGAAATTGGCATCATGAATGCAAAGTTTGTCGATATTGCCATCGGGAAGGCCAGAGCTAGAGGATCATGACCAGCTTGTATAGCCTGGAATATGTGATAAATATAGCATGTGTTAAACATTCAGCACTATTCCGAGCCAGGCTTCATGTAACAGGTCGCTCGTAATGCTGCCTCACTGAAAAACTTTCCCTCCTGTTTAAAAATAAACAATCAAAGAAAGGAAATCACAGCACCGAGTGTAGAATTTAATTCCATGCTGTTTGTTTGACTATAACGAGCTACTTAGTTGAGTACATGGAAAAGTACGTGATTCGGAAATGAAGAATTTTGACTAATAAAGTCACTCCCGTGACATTTTTTGAAAACTTTAACGATACATGTGGTCGTTAGATCTAGTGCTAATTTTACCTGTGATGACGTTTAAAATTCACTAAAATTTGGGGGGAAAAGTTATAATCAAGCTGAAAAACAAACAGAACTTACCAATTCGGATACTATCGGCAACAATGTAACAAGTGTGGCAGTACTGCTTATGATTTCCGTGAGGAAAATGACAATAGTAGTCACAACCAGGGTCAACACCCAGAGTTCCATGCCACTGAATATTTCACTAAAGGTTTCTTGGACAAGGTCCATGAGTCCAGAGACCTAAATAAAAACAGTGATTTGCAATAAAAGAGAGGAGAAAACACAAAAGTATAATGAACAGGCAAAATGGACGTTCCAATGATGTTGGAAAGACGCATAGAATGTTCTTGGTGAATGAATGAATCAGTGTTCAAATCGTGAACCATGCTTCCAAAGTTAATCAAAATACATTTATGTATTTTTTCAGCTGCCCTTTGATTGCAACTGTTCATGCATCCAACGTGGCGATCTATTCAACACGATGAATTTACAGCCCCTACCCACTGGGTTAAGGGAAATGAGACACTTTTATGAAGCAAAGTGCCAAAAGCTCCATGCGACATCCAATGAACTTACCTCACAGGCTTTCGTCACAGCAAACCCCGCCCCGATCAATAGTATTATATACCAAGGCAGACTCTTGTTAACGTCCGACCAAGACAGTAATGGTGCAAACCGATTATTGCTCTTGTCTACAATTTAAAAAAATATATATATTAATTTTCAGGAACTACTTAGAATGATACTATTTTAACTGAGATGAAAAATGTCAAAATTATTGACGACAAATTTCAATCTAATTCTAACCAAAATTTAAAAACTGAAAACTGATTCTGCACAGATTTTTTCTTATATTTCTAAAAGTAAAAGAATTAACCGAACTCAAATATTTGAGCTCTGTAGGGACTATGTTGACTGGACTTGATGACGTCAGGACCAATGACGTCATAGTAAAGTCTCAGCGTGCATCCAAGAAGCGTGTGGGTACTTTGAGTACATACCAGACTGTAAAGAGCAGGGCCAACGGAACAGAATTCTGTTAATTTAGGTAAACATTACAGAGAGAAATGAATTGCAATGATGTGATAAGACCTAAAAATTCCAATACCTGCCCACAAAGTCAACTTCAGAATTCAAATATATGACCTCTTTGCATTCTGCACGCTGGGGATTGTTTAGAAAGAAATATATTTCAGACAGATTTTTCAGTATGTGTCTTGTGAAGATTTACGTGCGACCGGAGAGGAAGTCAACATGAGGTGGACTTGAACTCACAGCGCTTGCTTTGGTGAGAAAACACTAACACATCGGCCGCGGATGCTCCTAACTGTGTATAACAGGTGTACAGGTACACATTCAGTGTAGCAAATCTACACAGGCGCATAAATGTGTGCTTTAATGTGTTTCGACGAATAGATAACAGACACATCTTTGTGTACTACAAATTACATGTTTACCTAATTGTGTACACTGAGAGTTCCACTATTAAACAACTCTGAGTGGTTAACGTGCAATTACCCAGGGGCCTCTCACCAATGCAGCCGCTGTGAGTTTCAGGTCATGGTTTCCGCCCTCGGTCGTACGGCAAAGTCTGGCATATGGTTACGCCATGGTATTTGCGACTGGCGTAACGTTACGACTGTTTTGAGAAGCAGCCCCCAGCTCATTCCGGCTTCCTTTCCTGTCGTACGTGGAAAAGTCTTGCAGCAACCTGTGGATGATCGTTGGTTTACCCCGGGTCCGCCCTGTTTCCTCCCAAAACAATGCTGGACACCATCGTATAAGTGAAATATTCTTGAGTATGGCGAAAAACACCAATCAAATAAAAAAGTAAATAAATAAGCCACCATATGTGACAGGTTACACTTCGAGTACAGCACCTTTGCCTTTACGTCGCAGAAGTTCCAATGGCGATTTAGCGGGAATAATGAACATCAGAGTCAGTATTAATATGGCTGGTCCCGCCGCGCCAACAAACCTATATGGAAAAAAACATAAGTTTTCTGTAGATTTCCAAGTTAGAGTACCACGTACCACTCACCTCACACCTCATTACGTCGCATGTTCACAGTAATGCACCTCTGTCTACTTCTCCCATACACGACCCGAACAACTACGTCGCATAATCACAGTAATGCACCTCGATCCACTTCGCCCATACACCACCCGCCCCATTACGTCGCATAATCACAGTAATGCACCTCGATCCACTTCGCCCATACACCACCCGCCCCATTACGTCGCATAATCACAGTAATGCACCTCGATCCACTTCGCCCATACACCACCCGCCCCATCACGTCGCATAATCACAGTAATGCACCTCGATCTATTTCGCCCATACACCACCCGCCTCATCACGTCCCATGGTCACAGTAATGCACCTCGATCTATTTCGCCCATACACCACCCGCCCCATTACGTCGCATAATCACAGTAATGCACCTCGATCTACTTCGCCCATACACCACCCGCCCCAATACGTCGCATGGTCACAGTAATGCACCTCGATCTACTTCGCCCATATACCACCCGCCCCATTACGTCGCATGTTCACAGTAATGAACCTCGATCTACTTCGCCCATACACCACCCGCCCCATCACGTCGCATGTTCACAGTAATGCACCTCGATCTACTTCGCCCATACACCACCCGCCTCATCACGTCGCATGTTCACAGTAATGCACCTCGATCTACTTCGCCCATACACCACCCGCCTCAATACGTTGTACTGTCACAGTAATGCACCTCTATCTATTTCGTCTATATCACACGCCTCATTACGTCGCATGTTCACAGTAATGCACCTCGATCTACTTCGCCCATATACCACCCGCCCCATTACTTCGCATGTTCACAGTAATGAACCTCGATCTACTTCGCCCATACACCACCCGCCCCATCACGTCGCATGTTCACAGTAATGCACCTCGATCTACTTCGCCCATACACCACCCGCCTCATCACGTCGCATGTTCACAGTAATGCACCTCGATCTACTTCGCCCATACACCACCCGCCTCAATACGTTGTACTGTCACAGTAATGCACCTCTATCTATTTCGTCTATATCACACGCCTCATTACGTCGAATGTTCACAGTAATGCACCTCGATCTACTTCGCCTCCATTGCCCGCCTCATTACGTCGCATGGCTATAGCAATGCACCTCTATCTGCTTCGCCAACATCACTAGGCGGCTTCCACCATAGCGGTGGCTGTGAGTGTAAGCCTGGCCTAGGTGGGAAGGTCCCCAGCAACCTGCGGATGGTCTTGGCTTTGCCCTCTAGAACACCTATCACATATATAAAACAAATTTCGCCTACAACACGTCATAGTGGACCGGAACACCTAGCATAACTCAGGGTGTCATAACACACAACTTTCTTTTCATAGCATGAGCACAAAAAGTACTGTTGCATACTAGGAAATGAAAGGTCTTCATAGGTGGTATCTTAAAGGGATGAAAAATAGGCGCTGATTGTCTGACAGCGGAGATAGGATGTCCTGGCTTAAAGCTCGTAGCCTTGGTAACGCTTGTCACACCTAAAATTCAGGCGCCTGACCTATCTCTTACATTAGCCGATCAGCGACGATCCTGTATTCATGTAACTTTTGATCCGTCCCAAGACGATTACATGGGTGTCGCTTTAGGAGAAAATGGATTATCTCATTTTTGAGAGGAGGGGTGGAAGGGTGGACGGGCTACCATAGTTCCGCTTCTTCTCATCACTCAGGTTTCATTTTTAATATTCAATCCATTCACGTACTGAAAACAAAGTATTTATTTAGTTACTTATTTATTTGATTGGTGTTTTACGCCGTACTCAAGAATATTTCACTTATACCACGGCGGCCAGCATTATGATGGGAGGAAACCGGGCTGTGCCTGGGGGAAACCCACGACCATCCGCAGGTTGCTGGCAGACCTTCCCACGTACGGCCGGAGAGGAAGCCAGCATGAGCTGGACTTGAACTCACAGCGACCGCATTGGCGAGAGACTCCTGGGTCATTACGCTGCGCCAGCGTGCTAACCAACTGAGCCACGGAGGCCCCGAAAACAAAGTATAAAATGGAATTCCTACCCAGGTTTAAACCACGAGTCCCAGCCTTTGGTAAAGTACAAATCTTCTGTGATGAAGAGAATCATCATGGACAGCATCATAATCATCACGAGGATTTCTGGATAACTGTAAATAACGGGAAAATAGCTCATTTCCATCATCAAAGCCTACATCTCGATTATGTAAAAAAAAAAATGCGCATGTAGTTTAATAAATGTACATAATTACTGTATAATGATTAGCCTTTGCAGAAATTCGTATATGACTAAATTCATAACATAAGAGTGAAATTATATTGTGTCCATTTCAATGATCCACCCGCGGACAATGTCAATTCTCGTTATCCACCAAGGCTGATGTTCACTTAATAAAATGAATGATTATGGCTTAACGCCACATCGGCAGTATTTCAGCCACATGGTGGCGATGTTCACTTAATAATGACATCCTTCGATATGCTCAGCTGAGGTGAATAATGAAAGTCGCTTGCTAAAGTGTTTTGTCTATTATGCGAGAGCTTTTTTGCTAAGTACACTGTATTTAGTCAAATTTGCGAGTGCTTATTTAATCGATTAACTGATTGATTGATTGCTTAATTTATTATTTAAGCATGTATGCAGTGGAAACAGTTACATTGTATTACAAAACAGTCAGTCGTGTATGTACATGTAATACATTATTAGTTTAAAAAAATGTAATACATTATTAGTTTAAAAAACCATGTAATACATTATTAGTTTTTAAAAAAATGTAATACATTATTAGTTTTAAAAGAAATGACAGTAAAACGTACATAAAGGTCATAGCTTTTTCTATC
Organism: Liolophura sinensis; assembly: GCF_032854445.1. Classification (NCBI taxonomy): domain Eukaryota; kingdom Metazoa; phylum Mollusca; class Polyplacophora; order Chitonida; family Chitonidae; genus Liolophura; species Liolophura sinensis. The sequence continues at coordinate 14,045,206 of NC_088304.1, read as the reverse complement.
CCATTCAAGAACAGTAAACACAGGAATAACTGACAGGCTGAGGCTTAAATTTTAAAACAGAATTATAAAAATAGTGTATATCACTTCCCTATCACTTCATTATGTTACGACCCAAACTGCCTGTATTATAAAGAGATGGCTTGTTCGAAATACACGACAGTTTAGCCACACAAAAAAGTAACCAAAACTAGCAGATTTTATTTTACAACAATTTATTAGCTTAACAAGAACAGATAATAGGACTTATACAAATATTAAAGTACTTAAGTTTAACAAGAAAGGATAGCAGTATCTATACAAATACTAAGGCACTTACGGTGTCAAGTCCAAACATACGCATATATTCCACAATATATATGCCACACAGGCATAAATGCTCAGAGGCAAATTCACAAGATGGAAAATCCACAGTATAACTGAGTGTATGACGAAATATACACAAAATTCCACAGACAGGGTCTGTGTACTAATAAGCACCGTGTATACAAGAGCACAAATTAAACATACACGTTCAGACTGAACAAGTGCTCGGTGGAGATAGGATATAACAAAGCCAGAGGCTATAGAAACACCAAAATTCAGCACAAAAGGCCTACTAATGTAACACACAGTGAAAGCATCCAAAACTCTCAATAATTCTCCTTTCTCCTATCTCTTTTCTCTCCCTTCTCTCGTAGGTCTTATATAGCCTGGTGGAATTTTCCAGAATAAGAAAATTCCTGAACACTTGATGTAAACAAACAGGCACCGAACTGAGCGCATTCTGGAATATTCTAAGGTAGATTATGTGTGCTTAGTTTACCGAACTATGCAATGTTTAAACAGTGACAAAATAGTCCACATGTAAACTGCAATATCGTAAGAAGGAAAAATGTTGTAACAGAAGTAGGACTTGGATTGAACTCATCTTAGAGTTGTTGGTAGCCCATTGCATAGCAAAGGACCCGTGGTCTTGAATAAGAAAATTGGGACGGATTTGCTTTGTATAAAGGTTTAGAGGACTGCCTCGTGAGTGATAAGGGTTAAAACCCTCTTAACAGACAAGAAAACATAGAAATGATGGAAATATCGGATAAAAGAGCGTGTAAATCTATTTGCAAATACAGTCTTAAATTTTCTTTCAGGAGAAAGGCTATTTGAAATATCTTTGTATGGTGAGTAAATGGGACTATCTCCATGCAGAGATATAAATGTATGCCAAGAGGTATTCCCTCATAACCATCATACAAAAATTATTTTCAAATGTCTTTTTTCTGATTCCAGAAAAATCGAAAAAATATTTAAGATCATATTTATAACTAACTTTTCAAACTCTTTCATCTGAAGCTTTAAATAACTCACGTGACTGAACCCAACTTTTTATACTCGTCCCTGAGATACTCCTTTAATCGTTTTTCTGCATTTTCCATCTCAGCGGTCATTCTGGACCTCCGGCAAAGACCTCTATAAGTACAAGCAAGAAGACAAAATGACTAATAGGGCAGAAATACATGCGACCGAAAAACACGCAAGTCAGACAGAGTGACTAACAGGACCGAAAAACGCTCAAAAAGACAGAGTGACTAACAGGGTCGAAATGCAAGCAAAAAGGTGAAGTGACTAACAGGACAGAAAGTTACATGCAAGAACACAGAGTGACTAACAGGACCGAAATACACGCAAAAAGATAGTGACCAAAAGGGTCGAAAAGCGTGCAAGAAGACAGAGTGACTAACAGGACCGAAAAGCGTTCAAAAAGACAGAGTAACTAATAGGGTCGAAATGCAAGCAAAAAGGCGAAGTGACTAACAGGACAGAAAGTTACATGCAAAAAGACAGAGTGACTAATATGACCGAAATACACGCAAAAAGATAGTGACTAAGAGGGTCGAAGTGCAAGCAAAAAGGCCAAGTGACTAACAGGACAGAAAGTTACATGCAAAAAGACAGAGTGACCAACAGGTTCGAAATGCAAGCAAAAAGGCAAAGTGACTAACACGGGGAAAATTTACACTTAAGGAGAAAAAGTGACTGAAAGGACAGAAATTTACGTGCAAGAAGACAGTGACTAATACATATAGGGCCGAAAAGCATGCAAGAACAAAAGCTGACTAACAGGGCAGATATAGACATGCAAGTCGACAATGTGACTAACAAGGCAGAAATTACACGCAAGAAGACAATGTGACTAATAGTATTGCAATGCACCCAACAAGACAAATTGACTAACAGGACCGAAATTAAATACATGCAAGAAAACAGAGTGACTAACAGGGCCGAAATTTATAAGTTACATGTAAGAAAACAGAGTGACTAACAAGGCCGAAATTTATATGTTACATGCAAGAAAACAGAGTGACTAACAGGGCCGAAATTTATATGTTATATGCAAGAAGTCAAAATTACATGCCAGGATACAAAAATGAGTATAAAGGCCTAAATTAATGTAATACAACAATGTGACTAACAGGATAAAAATTACATGCAAAAATACAAAGTGACTTAATGGGCCGAAATGCATTTAAGATGACAATGTGACAAATAGGGTCGAAGTACATGAAAGAAGACAATGTGAAAATCGTCGAAATGCACGCAAGAAGAAAAAGTGACTAACAGGGCCGAAAAACATGCAAGACGACAGAGTGACTAACGGAATTTACATTGTAAAATACTTACTTTCCTCGAAGAAATAAGATGACGTACCAAACCCAAGCCAGGAATATTAGAATAACACAAATTGGACCAGCGTATACAAGCCATCCGACGAACGACAACTTGGAAGAAATACCGTAAGGCTCATAAATCCTGGAAGCAAAAAAATAAACATCTTGGTATTTTATTATACTAATCAGTATTCACCGCACTACTATGATTGGAAATCATATAATGGGAAAGTGGCATTCATCCCTCTACAGTTTATATACTTCTGTTAATTCGTTTGTATGCTTTCACTTACTGCTCGATCAGCGCCAGAGAGACAAAGTTAGACGGGTGTCCCGTTAATATGGTTGTGGAGCCAATCGAAGTGCCGTGAGAAATGCAGAGACTAAACGCCTTGTACAACCGTTTGACCTCGTCCTGATGCTCACTGCTGTAAAGCAAAAAGTTGCAACATTATACCCTTTAAAAAAGAAAAGATCCAAGTTCACTTGGGTCGGCTGTTTTTTTCACCTCACGCTTTCATAAATAGCGAGGATATTAATTATTGTCCATCCGTCCGTCCGTCCGTCCGTTTGTCTGTCATGACTTGCCTTCAGTGCATTAACTCGTTTAAGAATTGCCACATATCGATAAAAATTCTATGTCCAGACTAACTTTATAAAACCTTATAGTCTGAGAACCAGTCCACTCCGTGCTTAACTTGCACATTTAACATAAGATTTCACAATATATTAATTTATAATACAAATATATATTTTAACATAAGATTTCACAATATATTAATTTATAATACAATTATATATATATATATACATGTATATATATATATATATAATTGTATTATAAATTAATATATTGTGAAATCTTATGTTAAAATATCTTACATTTATATTTATATAAGGGATGCTATTTGCCAAACGCAATGTTTCTATCGTAAGAAAAAAATTCATAATCGGCATCCATAAAAGCATTGATGGAGTAGTATTTAAGCCCTAATATCTAAGTATTTGTCGTAGGCAAGAGATTTACACATCAGCATTTCGTTTCTATTTCACACATTATGGCATGCCACTGCTTGTATATGTCTGAGGTGATTGTCATTCTAAAATGATAACATATGCGAACCTGTTAATCATAATGTCATGTCTTGATATCACGTACTGAACAATCATTGGCGACAATTTGTCACCTTTAATCAGTTCTAAAATATATGGTCAACGTTTCATCATTTTTCTTAAATATTCGCCAATTGTCCATGTTTATTTTTTCAAATATTAGCAGAATGTAATCACTTTTTTAAAATATTGGTAACATCTCATCAATTCACAAATAATGATATCGCTTCATCAATTGTTACATAATTGAAAAATTTCATCTCATTAAAAAAAATAATGGTAATATTTCATCGTGGTTTTCTATATTTTCCGCTCTTTATTAGGTTAATCTAAGTCAGGAGACCATATAAAGCAATCAATCCTGAAGAAGAATCTTACTCCGTAATAGTTGCACCCGAATCATTCTCCTCGTCTTCGCTGTTTTCATTTTCCTCCGTCTTCCTTTCTACAACAACATGTTTAAGAATGCATGTATGTATGTATCCCTGGGTTTTTATGTCGTACTTAGCGATTTTCCATTCATATGGAGACGAGGAGACACTTGGTGTGGTTATATATATATATATATATATATATATATTATATATATATATATATATATATATATATATATATATATATATATATATATATATATTGTGTTTCTAGTGGCAGGAAGAGTTCATGAGAGTTCCAAAGTGCTCCAGCCGCTGAAGTATCATGCCCAAGACACCAGACATGACACCCCACCCAGTCACAGTATACCGAAACCGAGCCAACCAGTCCTGTTTCCTTTCAACGCTCAACGACAAAGCAGGCGGCAATAAAAGGCATTGTTGAAGTATTCGGTATGAAAGTACCCGGAACATGTTTAAAGGCAAAGAAAAAGGTAAAACGAAGTATGTATCAGATGAAAGACCATTAAAAACTGTCCGGGAAAATAGCTTGGTTTCTTTTTTTTTTCAACCTAGTAAAATATATTTGAACATTTTATTCTATGGTGATAGATTCTGACCACATTGCGACAAGTGACGTCACATAAGGTTTTTTCAGCTTACTTGACATAAAACTGTTACATTTTATCATTCAAAATACATAAACATATAGATCTATGAATGCACTCGCCGCATTGAACATGTTTAAGAATGTCAAGTATCTAGCTGGACAGTTTTTAATGGTCTTTCATGTGACGTATACTTCATTTTAGTGTTATCTTTACCTTTAAGATGTGATCAGGGGAGACAATGGAGAGTTGGTAATGAAAGTGATTGTCTCCCCCCTTCTCTCGGAACTCTTTTTTTTTTTTTCATTTTGTTAACATGATTTATTTGATTGGTGTTTTACGCCGTACTCAAGAATATTTCACTTATACGACGGCGGCCAGCATTATGGTGGGAGGAAACCGGGCAGAGGGAGAAACCCACGACCATCCGCAGGTTGCTGCCAGACCTTCCCACTTACGACCGGAGATTGTTAACATGAACTAAATTGGTTCTTGTCAGTGCCTTGAGACATTTTTCACATTTTTACCGCTCAGATATCCTTGAATGCAATTTTCATGCATGTTTGTATATGAAAGTAGCCCTAAAAAAGAGACCCTGAACATCTTCTGATCTGCTCAAATGTAAGATGATGAGTTCAGAGGCAAGAAGATGAAAAAAAAAAACAGCTCTTAGCTGCCCTAAATAACCACAGTTCTTTGTCTTTTAGTTCTTTTCATTCAAAATTCCTGTTGGTGTGGTTTTTGTGTGAAGTTGTTGATGATTGCGAAACTGAAGCTGTGAATATTATAAAGCCCTGGACAAACAGCGTAGATGTAATTGACACTGCAGAGGTCACTGACACTGCAAAGGTCACTTACATTAAAATTCCAGCTTTAACTTTATGTATTTGAACAAAGATCTATGTCAGCAAAATTTAGTATTATCTAAATCCACAGATTCTGGCCTTTCGTACCTGGAATTCGTCCCCAAACCATATTATCTGGGATTTCCCAAGCTCAGAATAGCTCACACGTATCCAAACAACAGAACATAATTAAAGACGTACAGCATAGAGAGTAAAATCCAACAACTTTTTAAACCATTTTCAAAATGCAGTGTGATGTACACCTCTACCCTACAAGGAATGAAAGACCAAATCTCCACAGACCATTCACAAGAACTATCCCATCGCTATATTCCATCCATGCGAAAGGCCCTTGAGAATGGAACAAACTCATCAAATATCCCAATATCAACTCTTTTTTTCTTTTTAAAAATAAATCAAAAATTATCAACTCATGAATATTATGGAATCAGATTTCTAGCGACAAACTAACTTATATCGTATCACCATCAGCCAGCCTTGTATCTTGTCATATCCGTACTTATATGCATGTCTAGCTTTTCTTCTCTAATTATACTTACTGTATGCATGTGTATGAAGGGACAGAACAAGTCAAACCGGGCTTGATTCCCGCCTTGCAGTCATTTAAACATTTGTTTATAATCTTAATTGTTTATGTTAATATATTATATCTTTGCATACATCTGTATTCTGACTGTTGGTAAATAATCAAACAAACAAATAAACAGCAACGATAGTGTCATAGCTGGCAAACTGTCACACGTAACCGGTTAAATACGTCCTCTTGTCAGTTTATCTCAGTAACGGTTTTATTCAAGCTGTTCATGTAAAATGTACAAAACGAAGCAAATTTCATTCCTCCCCCCCCCCCCCCCACCCCCACTCCACACACACACACACCAGCCCTAGCACCATGGCTTTAGCAGAAATAGGTTTAAAAAAACGCAATGACATTAATTGCAATTTATTAGACGCCACTGTTCTGGGATTACTCAAAATGGCGTGTTGTCATCACATTTAACATAGCATTAACAATAGCATTAAAACAATGCATAGGGATATACTAAGAATAAAACATAAATATACGTGAGTGAGTGAGTGAAAGTTTTAACGTCGCTTTCAACAATATTTCAGTTTTATCGCGACAATAAAACGTCAAGTAGTCGATCTACTACGGATAATTCATTTACTATTCAGTCAAAAAGGACACCAGAAGTCACATAACAAACACAGACGGTAGTTTAAAATTACAGCTTTCCTGCCATACCAATGGCAGAGAGAAAGTCAAAAATAGTATCACTTTCTACAGACATAAATATACGTATTGACATTGGAAAGGTGTTAAGTGTGACACATATCATAGTTCTGCCTTCGGGTGTTTTCTGTTAGTATCCCGATTGCAAACCTTCCTTTGTCCAGCAGGCTGGAGACATTCCTTTCGTGCGCAGATTGGAGATTTTCCTTGGCGTGCATATTTGAGATTTTCCTTTGATTCACAGATTGGAAACCCTTTCCAAGGTTTGTATTTTAATACCTTCCCTTTGGTGTTTAGACTGGATACCTTCCTTTGGTCTGCAGATTGGATATCTTCCTTTGATTCTCAGACTGAAAGCCCTTTCCAAGGTTTGTATTTTGAATACCTTCCCTTTGGTGTTTAGACTGGATACCTTCTTTTGGTGTGCGGGCTGGACTCGTTTCTTTGATATTCAGTTTGGAGCTCCATTTGAGCCAATCGGAAAATTTCATTTTTTGTACAGAACAGAAGGATCTGAGTATATTCCATCGGTTTGAAACGGTGGAAATCTTCATTTGGTTTACACGCGCTAGCGCAGCGAAATGACCCAGGAGTCTCTCACCAATGCGGTCGCTGTGAGTTCAAGTCCAGCTCATACTGGCTTCCTCTCCGGCCATACGTGGGAAGGTTTGTCAGCAACCTGCGGATGGCCGTGGGTTTCCCCCGGGCTGTGCCCGGTTTCCTCCCACCATAATCCTGGCCGCCGTCGTATAAGTGAAATATTCTTAAGTACGGCGTAAAACACCAATCAAATAAATAAATAAATCATTTGGTTTACAGACTGAACGATTCTTTTCGTGTGTTTGTTAAAAGCCACCATTTAGTGTGCGGATAAGGAATCTTGTTTTTGGGTCAAGATTTAACTCCTTCCTTTCAAATTCCAGTCTGAATACTCCCCAGACCGGACGCTTTCCTTTGAATGCAGATTGCAAATATTCATTTGAACTGCTCACTGGATGCGTTAAAGTTTGTTGTCCACATGAATACTGTTCCTTGAATGCAGATTGGAGACATTCTTCGGTGTCCAGATTGAAGACTTTCCTTTAGCATGCCCCGCTTGTTCCCGTCAACATCGCGGCTTGAAATGCAACCAGGACGGACACAAATGGAAGGTTACGAATGAAAGAAATCATTGATATTGTCCAAATTGGACACTTACCTCTGGTAGATTGGACGCCTTCCAGTCTGTCAACAACACTGCGTACAATTGGAATCATGAGAACAGTCACCCCAGCCGTTATGAAAATGGACAGTACAGCAGTACAAACCATCATGCCCAGTATCAACCTACAGAGTAATTCAAAAATTGGCGAATCTCTCAAAAAATAAGTTGTTAATTTTAACAGAAAGTGTGTTGTCTGGGTAATGCGAGAATGTATTCTATTATTATGTGTATAATACAACACCATGTCATATTCAACATAATATCATCTTAATATAATACAATTTCTATGTAAAATTAATAGAATTTGTGTGCTATCTTTAACAGAATGAGCAATGATAACAGAATACATTTTACCATCAAAGACAATGTGTAAAGTTTAAGTGTGTGGGAAGATCTGTCAGTAACCTGCGGATGGTGGGTTTCTCCCGGTTTCGTCTCACCAAAATGCTGGCTGCTGTCGTATAAGGAAATATTCTTGAGTACGGCGTAAAACATCAATCAAATAAATAAACAAAATGGATACTGTTACTCCTTCTACTGTGAAAATTAACGGTAGTGGTAGATAAACTACCATCCCCATCATTATTAAATGTTTTTAACATCAACATGCTTTTATGAACAGTAATAATTTGACCTGTACATTACTGACGGACAACGAGATTTCAAGACTAGAAAACTGCCTGCCTTCCCTGTATCAATGAAAACTGATTTCACTTAAACGACGACCGTTCTTTTTCATTTATCGTGTGTCTTGGTGATTAAGATACAATAATCTTCATAAATCTGCTTCTTGAAATAGAACTAATCAACGATTCTTAATGATTTCAGGGGGGAAATATTTATTTATTTGATTTTTGTTTTGCACTCAAAAAACATTATGGTGGGAGGTCATTGTGCCGCGCTATCACGCTTACCACCTCGATAACGGAGGCCCGGAAAGATATACGTGTGTCATAAGTCATGCGTCAAATCCAGTATGCAATCCACAGCATTTAATATTTAAAACAGGTTCAGATTTTTGTTACATAAAATATCATGTCTTTTATGATTTTATTGCAACTATGTTTATACATCCCCTATCCACGAGAATTAGGTACGTACTTGCAAAGCATAGCGCTATAGATTTTCCACGTTACGACTGTTGTAAGTTGTTACTGGTGGTATGTTTGGCAAGTTTAAGGAATTGTGAATGCAGTTGCTTAACAGAAAACATGTGATTTAGAAGTCTCTGCATAAATGTTTCATGACATAGATTGCAATCGTCCATGTTTGTACCCTCTCTAGCATATGTAACCAGGTGAAATTTGTATATAGATGTATCATGTGGGGTCCTTCTGCCATTCATAAGGCATAAGGCGTAAGTCCCACTGCCATTCATAAGGCATAAGTCTTACTGCCATTCATAAAGCATAAGGCGTAAGTCTTACTGCCATTCATAAGGCATAAGGGATAAGTCCCACTGCCATTCATATGGTAAAAGGCATAACTATAAGCGTCATGTCCGACATTCATATACCATTCGTAGTCCGTAAAAGGCGTTCCAAGTCGATAATCGGAATATCCACTTCCAAAACAACGTTTAACACTAGCTCCCAAAGACCAAGGTATGTAAGAAATTATACAAATGAGAACTAAAGCCGGTAACACACAAGAGAGAAGCGGTCATCAGTTTTCAATGATGCCGGACAGACAGTGGATATTCCAGGCATGAATCCCATATCAAAGTTCAAATTCGTAACACTGCCATTTATAAGGTATAAGGCATAAGTCCTACTGCCATTTGTAAGGCATTCTTATTGTTTACAAACTACATGATAAAAAAAACTTACAGCATACACAGTAGAACCAGAGCAGGAACTACAGTGTGATAATTGGTAAATGGTCACTTGCACGTAATTGATGAAATACAACCTTTTGTCAGTTTACCTCAATTAGTGTTTAATAAATGGCGCAAATATATTTAAATGGCTTTGTAAAGATCAGTTAATACGTATCTGACACCAAGAAAACTAATGGTGTTTTACGCCGTACTCAAGAATATTTCACTTATACGACAGTGGCCAGCATTATGGTGGGAGGAAACCGGTGGGAGGAAATCACGACAACCTGCAGGTTGCTGCCAGGCTTCCCCACGTCATGAATACTAATAGGAATGAATCAAGGTATTTATATGATTATTGTGATCGGTGTTTTACGCCGTGTTCAAGAATATTTCACTTATGCGACAGCGGCCAGCATTATGGTGGGAGGAAACCGGGCAGAGTCCGGCGGAAACCCACGACCATCCGCAGGTTGCTGGAGGACCTTCCCACGTACGGCCGGAGAGGAAGCCAACATGTGCTGGACTTGAACTCACAGCGACCGCCTCGGTGAGAGACTCCTGGGTCATTACGCTGTGCTAGCGCGCTAACCAACTGAGCCACGGAGGCCCCCGAATGAATCAAGGCACTACTGCTATTGGATTTACGCCTCAGGTGTACCTTGTTGCAAGCTTCCGTCGTCGTATAAATGGACACTTCTCGGTTATGGCGTCAAACAACAAACAAACAAAAAATAAAAAAATAACTGATACAAACCAATGTGGCTTTGTTCCGAAAAGTTTAAGGATTCCCAGCGCTATCCGATTGTGAAGACCCCAGCGCTCAACGGCAGCAATAATGCCAAATATCCCAATAAGCGTAACGGATGGGCTCTGTGGAAATGGAACAAAGCATAGACTGTCATATATTTGAGGGAAGCCTCCGAGACCGATGTGATTAGCGCGCCAGTGTGGCGCCATGACTCAAGAGTCTGTCACCCTGTGAGCTCGTGCTGACTTCCTCTCCGAAGGTACGTGAGAAGATCTGCTAGCAGGCTATGGATGATCATGGGTTTCCCCAGGGTTTTGCCCAGTTTCCTCCGACCACAATACTCGCCGTCGTTGTGTAAGTTAAGTATTCTTGAGCACGGCGTAAAACATCAATCAAATAAATAAATAGTCATGTATGTGAGTGCCGTTTAAAGGTGAAGTCAAAGATTTTTTACACGAAACTGAAGCTTATCAACGTAAATACATGGTTCGTAGTGATTGTGTTACAATTTTGTATCAGTTTGACCGGCCCCGATAGCACAGTTGGTAGCGCGTCAGCTTCTGGAGCGGTAGATCCAGAGTTAATCCTGGGTCGGGTCACACCTAATACCTTAAAAAAGAGGAAGTTGTAACGTCCTCGCTGGGCGTTCAGCATTAAGAGGATAGTGCAACGACTGGTTGACCCGTATCAGTATAATGGCTCGGGCGGGGCGCCTCACTTGCCTGCGTTAAGTCGTCTCAGTGAAACAGCACAAGATAAAAGAGCGGTGGAAATCCGTCCTGCAACAAGGCGGCATATTACATACATTCTAATGACCCCTTCGCCGTCATATGACTGAAAAATTGTTCAGTTCGACGTTAAACCCCAAGCGCTCACTCACTCAGTTCATTTTGTAGGTGTCTATCCTATTTGTAGATTATGTTTGGACAGATGCACTCGGACAAGACTACAATTTGTTAAACATGACATGAGTTGTGTCCCCTTTGATTTTAGAACGCCGTGACGTCAACTTGGTATGGTTCATTAATTTGATCGTCTACGTCACAAGAATTGCTACATTTTTACAACAATGAATGAAGGGCACCACCTCTGACGGCACAGCGTTCTAAAAACAAAGATAAGTAAGGCATGGAATTTTTTCTCACAACGTTAAATGGGACAATCGTCCTGATTTAAAAAAATACTTAATAAATTATGTTCACAAAGAAATAACAGGAGGAGCCTGTTGTCAATTTTTTTTTTTTTTTTTTTTTTTTTTTGGCAAAAATTGAAAGCGTTGCTGTTTACTTATAGATTTTTCTCTTATACTTGTATGATGCCCGTAATGTCTTATAGAAATAGGATATTGTATGTCATTCAGAATTCGGGGTAAGGCAGTTACAAAGGAGGAAAATCCGCATCCTGAACGTTACAAGTAACAGGATATTTACCCAAAAAGACACAATCGTTACATTTTAAATACTTTGACTTATCATTATTATTTGGGACTCTTGTGTGAATATGATGTTGATAAAGAATATAGGATATTGTATGTCACTCAGAATTCGGGGTAAGGCAGTTACAAAGGAGGAAAATCCGCATCCTGAACGTTACAAGTAACAAGATATTTACCCAAATAGACACAATCGTTACATTTTAAATACTTTGATTTATTATTATTATTATTTGGAACTCTTGTGTGAATATGATGTTGATAAAGAATAAATTATTAAAACATTGTAGGTTTTTATTTTTGCGACATTCACTTCTTTGCTGCATCTTTGCACCATGCCCTGGATTGTTTATGCGATCCAGGGCTGACTGTTTATTCCCCCGCCCCCAACTCCAGCCCAATCCCACACAAATATGGAATATTTAACTTACCTTGATGTACTCGCCACTAACTTGACCTGTTGTCAGCACACCCAAAACCGGAAACAGTAGGATGGGAAGCAATGCCGTTACGCCAAGAGGTAAAATTTCAAACGCCCAGAACACAATAACGATACCTACGCCATACCCACATCTTCCGGCCTTTGGAAGGAGATATTGTCATACAGTTAACAAACTCTCTCAAAAAATTCACCAGATCATAGCTAATTAGAAAACAGTAGGAAACAAACATTTGGTGTGATTTAAGCCTGTATAAAAATGAATGTGATAAAACAAGCTTTTAAATGAGCATGAAAGATTACAGCACAGAGAGTAAAACCAGAGATGAGACGACAGTGTGATGGGCGTACAATACAGAGAGTAAAACCAGAGCTGAGACGGCAGTGTGATGGACGTACAGCATAGAGAGTACAACCAGAGCTGAGACGACAGTGTGATGGACGTACAGCATAGAAAGTAAAACCAGAGCTGAGACGACAGTGTGATGGACGTACAACACAGAGAGTAAAACCAGAGCTGAGACGGCAGTGTGATGGATGTACAGCATAGAGAGTAAAGCCAAAGCTGAGACGGCAGTGTGATGGACGTACAACACAGAGAGTAAAACCAGAGATGAGACGGCAGTGTGATGGACGTACAACACAGAGAGTAAAACCAGAGCTGAGACGACAGTGTGATGGACGTACAACACGGAGAGTAAAACCAGAGCTGAGACGGCAGTGTGATGGATGTACAGCACGGAGAGTAAAACCAGAGCTGAGACGACAGTGTGATGGATGTACAACACGGAGAGTAAAACCAGAGCTGAGACGACAGTGTGATGGATGTACAGCATAGAGAGTAAAACCAGAGCTGAGATGGCAGTGTGATGGACGTACAACACAGAGAGTAAAACCAGAGCTGAGACGACAGTGTGATGGACGTACAACACAGAGAGTAAAACCAGAGCTGAGACGACAGTGTGATGGACGTACAGCATAGAGAGTAAAACCAGAGCTGAGACGACAGTGTGATGGACGTACAACACAGAGAGTAAAACCAGAGCTGAGACGACAGTGTGATGGACGTACAACACAGAGAGTAAAACCAGAGCTGAGACGGCAGTGTGATGGACGTACAACACAGAGAGTAAAACCAGAGCTGAGACGACAGTGTGATGGACGTACAACACAGAGAGTAAAACCAGAGCTGAGACGGCAGTGTGATGGACGTACAACACAGAAAGTAAAACCAGAGCTGAGACGACAGTGTGATGGACGTACAACACAGAGAGTAAAACCAGAGCTGAGACGACAATGTGATGGACGTACAACACAGAGAGTAAAACCAGAGCTGAGACGGCAGTGTGATGGACGTACAACACAGAGAGTAAAACCAGAGCTGAGACGGCAGTGTGATGGACGTACAACACAGAGAGTAAAACCAGAGCTGAGACGGCAGTGTGATGGACGTACAACACAGAGAGTAAAACCAGAGCTGAGACGACAGTGTGATGGACGTACAACACAGAGAGTAAAACCAGAGCTGAGACGGCAGTGTGATGGACGTACAACACAGAGAGTAAAACCAGAGCTGAGACGGCAGTGTGATGGACGTACAACACAGAGAGTAAAACCAGAGCTGAGACGGCAGTGTGATGGACGTACAACACAGAGAGTAAAACCAGAGCTGAGACGGCAGTGTGATGGACGTACAACACAGAGAGTAAAACCAGAGCTGAGACGGCAGTGTGATGGACGTACAACACAGAGAGTAAAACCAGAGCTGAGACGGCAGTGTGATGGACGTACAACACAGAGAGTAAAACCAGAGCTGAGACGACAGTGTGATGGCTGGCAAATAGTCACACGTAACCGGTGAAAGGCGCACTCTTCTGAATTATCTCAGTTAGGATTTTATTCTAAATATTCATGTGAATGGTAAAATAGTAACAACTTACACGTCCCCTTGCGCCATGCCTTACGCAGAATTAGGTAGGGAAAATGTAGAGTTTAATTTCAATTTATTAGACGTTACTTGTCTATGATTCTTCAAATACCAAGTATTACATATCGATCCAACTAGTTTAGGAATTAAGGAAGAACAGATTTCAAAATTCCTTGCTTTCTAAATAGCCACACGTGTCATGGTAGAAAGGGGCGTAACTCGGCTGTCATAATGTTGTAATTCTGACCATGACTATGGCTCTTTTAATTTACAATATTACTTCAACAAACAATGGAAGCTCGAATTACAGACCAGCAAAATGCAGTAAGCGGATTTGGGGCGTTCCGATTATTGTCAGTACACGCAGTTCAAACTTTGTCGCAACCCCTATTGAAATAAATTACCCCTGTTGAAACAATTACTTCAACAGGGGTATTATATATAAATTATATATAAATATTCCACACCTTTGTAATATTATAATTTCAAAGGCATTATCTCTCTAACTGATAGAATATCACGTGTTCAAAATATAAGAAAGTGTTTTATTTTCTACAAATATTTTGAGCTGTTGGTGACCTTTCCACGACGCATTAGTGGCATTGGTGAGGGGTGGCTTAAATATTACTGAAAATCCTGCTTTACGGTAGTTCATATTTATATATATTTTGCCTGAACAAGTAGAACTAGGGTGGATTATAATAGGAAATAGCTATTTTTCCCGTAATTTTGGGCACAGAGCTATGTTCTTCAAGTAGGCCAAAAATATTTGACAGTATTACATATATTCTAATCCTTGCCCATTCCCTGGTCCCCAAAAATATTTCAATATTATTTCATTTGGGGTTGCCACTGAAACCCCTTTTGAAGTAATTGTTTCAATAGGGATGTACCTTCACATATCCTAGTTCGAGAGAGACTCGAACTGAATGAGATGTCGTCATGCAATTCGAGCATTTTAGCCATTTTGTGGGGCATTTATAGATTTATCATTTAGTACATAAACAGTCAGAATAAAAGCCCTAAATGAGGTAAATTGACAAGAGGCCGTATTTCACCGGTTACATGCGACCATTTAGCAATTATCATATTGTCGTCGCTGTTCTGATTTTACCCTCTATACCGTATGTCCTTTGCTATAGCATATCGATTTGATCCATTCCATGAGGCTTATGGAAATTAAACTTACATCCCCCTCGACTTCGTAGAGAATGGGCAGAAGAAGAATTGGGGTCAAGATGGACATTATAACCGTCTTCATGTCCAGTATGGTCAGCAGAACCTTCTTGATCTTCATGGTTGATGGTTTACTATGCAGATCGTCCGTCCAGTGTGGAAAAGGTCACCTGAGCAACGAAAATCACAATTGGTTGTATGGTGAACGGGGACCTTGAAAGCAAAATTCCCAGCAAAAACACACGTGGTGATATTATCCAAAATAGTGTTTAACGTGATGTTATGAAATCCTTTGCAATGAACGCTGAAGGCAAGATCACTTGAAAAATTCTGTTTATTAACAATAATCAAAACAAAGAGTGTTTAAAGTGATGTCAAACAGAGCCATTGACGGGAGGACAGTTCAGATATCCTTTGCAACAAAAGCTATATGATCTAAATGAAGTTGAAACCAAAACCTCAATGACGGTATGACTACAAGTGCGCTGAAACTAAAATTGTAATATATCCCAAGGTTGATAAAAGCAAAATCAAACCAAAACCAACATTCAGATATGTCTAAAGAGTTATGAAGGTTACGTTAAACATGAAATGAGACATCAAATAAAACCCGCATTGCAATATGTGGAATGTTTCGTAAAAGTTAGGTGACACCTCAAGCAAATCCCATGACAGAGTGTGACTGGAAGGGTGATGAAAGTTAGGTGAAACCTCAAGTAAATCCCATTACAGGGTATGACTGGAAGAGTGATGAAAGTTAGGTGAAACCTCAAACAAATCCCATTACAGGGTATGACTGGAAGGGTGATGAAAGTTAGGTGAAACCTCAAGTAAATCCCATTACAGGGTATGACTGGAAGAGTGATGAAAGTTAGGTGAAACCTCAAGTAAATCCCATTACAGGGTATGACTGGAAGAGTGATGAAAGTTAGGTGAAACCTCAAACAAATCCCATTACAGGGTATGACTGGAAGAGTGATGAAAGCTAGGTGGAACCTCAAACAAATCCCATTACAGGGTATGACTGGAAGAGTGATGAAAGCTAGGTAAACCTCAAACAAATCCCATGACAGGTTGTGACTGGAAGGATGATGAAAGTTAGGTGAAACCTCAAACAAATCCCATTACAAGGTATGACTGGAAGAGTGATGAAAGCTAGGTGGAACCTCAAACAAATCCCATGACAGCGTATGCCTTGAAGAGTGATGAAAGCTAGGTAAAAACTCAAACAAATCCCATGACAGGGTATGACTGAAAGAGTGATGAAAGCTAGGTAAAACTTCAAACAAATCCCGTTACAAGGTATGACTGGAAGAGTGATGAAAGTTAGGTGAAACTTCAAACAAATCCCATGACAGAGTGTGACTGGAAGAAAGATGAAAGTTAGGTGAAACTTCAAACAAACCCCATGACAGGGTGTGACTGGAAGAGTGATGAAAGTTAGGTAAAAACTCAAACAAATCCCATTACAAGGTATGACTGGAAGAGTGATGAAAGTTAGGTGAAACCTCAAACAAATCCCATGACAGAGTGTGACTGGAAGGGTGATGAAAGTTAGATGAAACCTCAAACAAATCCCATGACAGGGTGTGACTGGAAGGGGGATGAAAGTTAGGTGAAACCTCAAACAAATCCCATTATAGGGTATGACTGGAAGAGTGATGAAAGCTAGGTGGAACCTCAAACAAATCCCGTGACAGCGTATGACTGAAAGAGTGATGAAAACTAGATAAAAACTCAAACAAATCCCATAACAGTGTGTGACTGAAAGGGTGATGAAAGCCAGATGAAACCTCAAACAAATCCCATGACAGGTTATAACTGAAAGAGTGATGAAAGCTAGGTAAAACCTCAAACAAATCCCATGACAGAGTGTGACTGGAAGGGTGATGAAAGTTAGGTGAAACCTCAAACAAATCCCATGACAGGGTGTGACTGGAAGGGTGATGAAAGTTAGGTGAAACCTCAAACAAATCCCATTACAGGGTATGACTGGAAGAAAGATGAAAGTTAGGTGAAACCTCAAACAAATCCCATGACGGGGTATGACTGGAAGAGTGATGAAAGTTAGGTGAAACCTCAAACAAATCCCATGAGAGAATATGACTGGAAGAGTGATGAAAGTTAGATTAAACCAGAAACATTTCCCATGACAGGGTATGACCGGAAGGATGATGAAACGTTTAATTTCAAACAAATCCCGTGACAGGGTATGACTGGAAGGATGCTGAAAGGTTAAACTTGAAACAAATTCCATAAGAGAGTATTGCTGGAAAGGTAATGAAAGTTAGGTTAAACCTGAAACATTTCCCATGACAGGATGTGACTGGAAAGGTGATGAAAAAGGTAGGTCGACATCAACTAAAATTATTTTGGAGATATAGCCCGAAGAATAACGAAAGCTATGTTAACCCATATCATAGCTGACAGCACACAAAGAATATTGAAAGTAATGTTGTCCTCTCTTGGCCTTAAGAGATCTGATGGTTTGAAATATGTACATAAGTTTGATATGACACATATAATGTGTCAGAAATAAAAAAAAATAAGCCAGATAATGGGTGGCGGAAATGTAAGGGGCCTGAGTAAACCACCACCTTTACCCAAATAGCTGAGAAAATTTCTGATCTCTGTTTTACATCGACATATAGTTTTCTTTTTATTTTGGAAAGGCTGTCACGTGTTTCGTTTTTAAATATTGTATTATAGTTTTTTTTTATTTGTTTTACCGGAAAGGTGCCTGACGTACATTTTCCCCGTTTGTGTACGTTATATAACCTGCACTGTAATTCAGTCGAGCGTTCTCAAGGCTTCTGTGTTTGTGAGTTTCGTGTCATTGTACATAGGATACTCATCCTCGAAATATGTATCGGTGTTGTAAACATGTTTACGATCAAACCATCCAGAATTCTCTTTACTTTACTCTATAAATATGAGCGACGGAGTTGTGAAGCTCGAAGTCATTTACTTAAATCCACTTGAGGGCAGTCATTTACACAAATCCACCTGAGAGCAGTCATATTTACTGTCATCTACTGTGATGGGTTTTACCGGGTTCGGAGACATCGGCTTTCACGCCATTCGACATTCGTCATTTGTGCTCCATTTTCTGTACGCAGCACCTCTTGAGATTGTGTTTGGCCACTGGCTGATGTTCTGAGACGTTATTTTGGAGCTGGTATCCCTCATTTTCTCTTTGTGCGGTTACGTAGAATTCATCCTCGTTTGCCCTGAAAGTGACTTTGTGTGCATTTCCGAGTAGTGAAACATAGATCGCCAGCTCTGCGTCACGGACGCCGTCCGCCCTGAGAAGTTACACCTTCGCACGCACTTAGGGACCAACCATCGTCAGCGTGCCGTGCCCACTGCAGATTGTGACTTATTGTGACTGTCATCCTTCGATTGGAGAATTCCTCTTAACTGCAGATTCTGCATTTAGGTAGACAGACTCGCCTGTGGAAGCCGGAATATTTCATCCGGATTCGGACGCTGTCGTCAGTAAGAGACTATATATTTATGTAATTATTTGTATTGTTTTGTGTATTATTGTCAGTTGTATTATTTGTCTATTTTGTTCAAATATATGTACTGAACTTATTTAAACGTCTTCGTGTTTTTTTTTTGTTTGACCTTGTGAGAGGCCTATCGCTGATGTGAGAGTTGAACAAGCCTGCTGTTTCTCATCTTTACTCTCCGATAGTGGTACCCTTACAAAAGCATAACTTAACTTTTGCGCCTGTCTGTTAAAGAATAGCGGTATCCGGGAGGACGTATGTCAAGAGGA
Source organism: Liolophura sinensis (assembly GCF_032854445.1). NCBI lineage: Eukaryota > Metazoa > Mollusca > Polyplacophora > Chitonida > Chitonidae > Liolophura > Liolophura sinensis. Next base: position 14,025,837 of record NC_088304.1, on the reverse strand, counting down.
TAGTTTGAAATGTCAAACGTGCTGAAGCATGCTAAATAAAATACATATTAGAGACAAAACTTTTTCATGTTAACTCCAACATTGGCCTTTTATGTACATTTAAAAGGCCAAAGTCTTACTGCCGAATCTGATATTAGTGTATACATGTGAAGGACAGGAACCTATAGCCGTGTTCACACTATTAGGCCTTTTATATACATTTAAAAGGCCAAAGTCTTACTGCCGAATCTGATATTAGTGTATACATGTGAAGGACAGGAACCTATAGCCGTGTTCACACTATTAGGCCTTTTATGTACATTTAAAAGGCTAAAGTCTTACTGCTGAATCTGATATTAGTGTATACATGTGAAGGACAGGAACCTATAGCCGTGTTCACACTATTAGGCCTTTTATGTACATTTAAAAGGCTAAAGTCTTACTGCCGAATCTGATATTAGTGTATACATGTGAAGGACAGGAACCTATAGCCGTGTTCACACTATTAGGCCTTTTATGTACATTTAAAAGGCTAAAGTCTTACTGCTGAATCTGATATTAGTGTATACATGTGAAGGACAGGAACCTATAGCCGTGTTCACACTATTAGGCCTTTTATGTACATTTAAAAGGCTAAAGTCTTACTGCCGAATCTGATATTAGTGTATACATGTGAAGGACAGGAACCTATAGCCGTGTTCACACTATTAGGCCTTTTATGTACATTTAAAAGGCTAAAGTCTTACTGCTGAATCTGATATTAGTGTATACATGTGAAGGACAGGAACCTATAGCCGTGTTCACACTATTAGGCCTTTTATGTACATTTAAAAGGCTAAAGTCTTACTGCTGAATCTGATATTAGTGTATACATGTGAAGGACAGGAACCTATAGCCGTGTTCACACTATTAGGCCTTTTATGTACATTTAAAAGGCTAAAGTCTTACTGCTGAATCTGATATTAGTGTATACATGTGAAGGGCAGGAACCTTAAGCCGTGTTCACACTATTAGGCCTTTTATGTACATTTAAAAGGCTAAAGTCTTACTGCTGAATCTGATATTAGTGTATACATGTGAAGGGCAGGAACCTTAAGCCGTGTCCACTCTATTAGGTGTATTCTTTTGTCTCGTTGATTGGACAAATGGAATGAAAAAAGGTAAAGTTTATTTCTTAAACCGTGTGCTGGCGATGCAATTTGTCGAATGCTAAAATCGCATAAAATAACGCATGCCCCATGGTCATTCAACTTATTGAATTCGACTGGCTAACTCGACAATCGTAACGTGTGCATGCATCGCATCAATATTGGTATAAACATTATATAGATATGGATAAAAGTAGGTATAGGTCTGGATTACTTACCCCTGCTGAGTTACGTTCTCTTTGCCAGTAAACGCTTGCTTATCAAATATTGAAATCTAAGGCATCGGCAATGTACAAATCCATCCAGTTGAAATCGGTACAAAGAAAAGGACTATAGCATGCAAGCACCCTCAAACGCTAACACACACCTTGTAGTCGGGATATATAAGGTAAAAGAAACCAAAGGGGACGTCACTCTATACATTTCTAACTAAACAAATACAAAAAGGTATATAGAAATGTATGTATGTCCATGGTGTATGCCAGCCCGCACGTCTTCGTGCAAATGAGACAACAGACAAAAATGTGTTAACTATACGAGGTTACTGAGCGTGAGATTGCAAAGAGTTCACTTCATTTCGCCCTTTTATGTTTGCATTATGTGCATTCAAGGATGATCCTGGGGATTTCACGCAGATATGTTACTTCATAATACATACACTATAAATCCAGAGGTTAGGCCGAAAATGTACATGCTTGATATACACACACAAACAGGTTACTCTATAACATATATATATATATGAATGAGGAACATTAGCCACTTATATAGTAGTTCGGGTTGAAACTGTGTAAAGCGGATGAATTGGTCGAAGTAAATAGGCCACACCCAGGCATTTAAATAGTAAAAATGTACCTGCCACAAACTTGAGGAGTGAAACATTTTAAAATGTAACCTTTTTCACACCAGAGAAATAGAACTGAACTACCCATAGAAGGGGCACTTTCACAGACATTATATCTTAAATAAAACACAGAAAAATAAAATATATATTAATTGTGTGTGTATATATATATATATATATATATATATATATATATATATATATATATATATATATAAGGCAGCGTACATTTGTACTTACAGCCATACATACGTGAATGTAACATATGATAAATGTGGTGTAATATTTATTTATCCGAAGCAAGCAACGCACATAGGCCCGTGCCTTTTTTTTCATTCCAATGCAAAATTTGAAAGACTGCAGTGCATGTACACATTTCGAACACTCTTAAGAATGAGTTTGTCACCTCAGTTAATAACTTGATCAGCCAGTGCAAGGGAGAGTTTTACATGAAATTTTAGCTCAGAAAAATCCAGGTCTATACAACTCGATCAGGACAGGCTTATTACAACGTAGGCCTAATGAAATAAGGCCTCGCTGTGATATACACTGTAAGGTTTGTATAGATGTAAACAGACAGAGAGTTAAATGATGTCAGTCCAAGTTTGTTCAACCTGAATGTCTAATAAAACTCTAATCCCAAGGGTCATGATCGCTGGCTAAAATACGGGAGTCAAAACACTACCATTACACAGTATAGGCCTACAATCTAGGTTATGTTATCTACGGAGTCCGTCGCGTCAAAAGAAGATGCGGTTTGCGTTATTGTGTATTTCTGTAAACAACGATCAACTAGCCCATGAGATGTACTCGGTGCTGCTTAAATGTCTTTGATATGATGGATGTATACGTATTTTACCACATAGCTAAAGCACACCTCTGCTTCATCGCCTGACATTAATGTATGTTGACATTAGTATTATGTTGTTGTTGCACTGCCTCCATGCACCTCATGCGTCACTTCCATTTTATAAATTATTTAATTAATCTCTTATGTTAAATATGATTTAAGGGTGCCCAGATCTTGTCTTCATGAAATAAGATCTAGAAACAACTTAAACCAAGTCATAAGTCGTCGGTCTGGAACATTAACAAAAGGCCATCATGTACCAATTAATTGGTCACACGGAGAAGGACTTTTACACCTGTTACTATTTATTTATTTGTTTGGTGGTTTACGCCTTACGCAAGAATAGTTCACCTACAAGACGGTGGCCAGCATTATGGTGGGAGGAAACCTTGAACAGCCCTGGAGATACTTTGTTTCTAAGTCACAACGGGGGCAACTGGAGTGACGGATAAACGACACATGGGACATCATGGAGAAATGGTCACAGATGCCGTGAGAATGTCTTCCTCGGGTTTGGTTTTTATGAACAAAAGCGCTAGCGTCAAGATGAAAAGAAGGAAAGAAAACATGAAAAACGCATATAAAGTTCTGTGAGTGTCTTTGCTTGACCTTTGTAACCATGCACAAGAAAGTTATGTTTTTCATCATTACACTCCAGGCTATCGGATGTAGGCCCTACATGCAACTCGTTTATGACGGGACAAAAGAGGAATTTTTCTACTCCGTCAGTGATCAGTAAGCAAAAACACACAGATTATCTGGAATGTTGAAAATTACACATATCCAAGGAATGAATAACACAAATCCAATCAAATCCAACAGACAGTGGTAGTAAGATAGTGGACATGTAACCCTCCGCTGAGGCGCTGTTTCTTTTCTTGTGTGTGTGTGTTTCTGTAACGCTGGAGTTGATGTTGCAAGGGGGACAACTCGTGTCTAAATCTTTGTTTTTCACTCTTCCACAGGTATGTAGAAGCTAATACGTGCACAATTGGTAGAAGATCATGTTATCGTTTAAGAGACACCGTTTCACTGTGATGGTAGATTACCATATGTATGTAAGAGATAGAACGGTAAACTGTTTAGTCATGATGACTCATAACATAAACGAGTGACAGTGATGGTTATTTATCATATACCTATGCGTGTTACAGAGCCTCCAGATATTTTTTAGTATCACCGTCCTCTGAACATTTTGCACGCGCGGAACTACTTTCACACTGAGTGATCTTTCCCTGGGAAAGCCCTACGGTCCTTGACAGGGATTTCCATGCAGTGCTAACCTAGGCCCTACTTACACACGAACATGCGATTTATTCTCCCTAAAATTAAGACCCAGAAAAACTAATAAAATTTTTTCTACACTGTCTACATGCCAACATTATGCACAAAAAGGTTATAATCAAATATTTTCGTCATTTTTTTGTGTCGTCTGCTTCGTGATTTTTAGCGTCAAATTACATTTCCGGTAGAGGCGTACAAAATCTATAAGGACCACAGGCCACCAAAAATGTGAACAGCCGACTGTCCATTTTACCTTGGCATCAAACACAAAAGAAAAGCTTGCAGTAATGTATGGTGCAAATGCCAATCAATGGGAGAGCACACCTTAAAATCAATTATCAAAACCGCGGCAAAACGCGATCGAACTGGCCGTTTTTACAAACCACAGTGCCCGCAAAACAACATGTAACCGTCTCCTGAATGCTGGCGTAACTCCCACGAGCTATTATGCAACTCACTGGCCACAAAAATGTTGCAAGTATAAATAATTACGCTGTTTTTTCCTCATGGTACGCAGGAAAAGATGAGCCACATCATTTCAAATGCGCCAGTCACACAGCCTTCCGCTGCGAGCGTAACTCTTCCTCCCCAGCCCAGTACATCCACAGAAATTGCTGCAGCTGTCTCATCATCTTCTACAGTACAGAATGATCTGTTTGTTTTACAGAATTTCACACACAATGTAAACCATGCTACTAGAACATGTACAACTGCCGGTATTTTCCAGGGTGCATCCTTCTCAAATTGCACGTTTCGCCTCAATTTCTGCCACGGATCAGCTGCCCATTAACTTTGTTGACAAACTCTTTAAAGACTTCAGCAAATTTAAAGAACTTTCAGTCATCCACATGTAATTAAATTACTTCTTCACTTCTAAAACTGGTGGTTGACCCGATTTTTTTAGCGCACTTTACAACTGCTATACTCAAAATGCCACTTGTCAGGTTTGAGGTGATGTTTATATAAACGTTACAGTTCTTGCATTCAGATAGCATCTGTGTTTTGAAAAGCCAGCTATACTTACTTCATGTTGTATAAAAAATATTTCCACCGTTTTTCGAGTCTTTGTAATATTTTCGTCATAATTTTGGGTCGTCTGCTTCGTGATTTTTGGGGTCAAATTACATTCCGCAACGCTGATAGTTGTCGATGTCAAACTATATGACTGCATGGTAGAGGCGTACAAAGTACTATGAAAAAACATTTATCTAATCACTTCACACTGGAACGTAAGTGAGCATTCAGCGATTAGAAACGTAAGAAATTTCTCATATTTAAAGTCATCGTCAAAGTGAGAGAGTGCTTGGGGTTTAACGTCGTGCTCAACAATTTTCCCCCTCATATGACGACGAAGGAATCCTCAGGGTATATGTAATGTATCTCCTTGTTGCAGGACGGATTTCCACCGATCTTTTATCTTGTGCTGTTTCACTGAAATGACTTACCGAGGGCAAGTAAGGCGCCCCGCCCGAGTCATTATACTGATACGTTGCACGTTTCATGTTGAACGAGGAGGTCACAACTTCTCTTTTAAAGTCTTAGGTGAGATTCGACCCAGGATTTACCGCTCACGAAGCGGACGCTCAACCAACTGTGCTATCTGGGCACGTTCATCGTCAAGGTGAGACGTTCTTTGCCTATTAGGAATATTAAGGAGTTCATTCCGCTTTTTCATATCGCACGGCGCAATGACCCCGAGCCTTCCACCAATGCGATCCCTTCAAATCCAGCTCATGCTGGCTTCCTCTCCGACCGTTCATGGGAAAGTCTTCCAGCAACCTGCGGATGGTCGTGGGTTTCCTCCGGGCTTTGCGCAGTTTCCTCTCATCATAATTCTGGCCGCCGAGGACGCCATAAAAGACCAATCAAATAAATAAATAAATTTCATATAATAGCCTTCTGTTCTTACCATTCACTATAGAGTGCTAGGTCTGTGCAAACACGAAATATGCCATATCTAGCAACATGACTTTTTCACAAAATGTATGTTTCCACTACATCCTTCAAAACCAGATAATACCTCGGCGATAGTTAAATATTTTCTTTACTGTACCAATTTTACTAGTTACAACAGTCATGCATCGCAAGGAATTCATATACGGGAGGATAATATGATAAAATACATATACGTTCAGGATAGAGAGTAAAACCAGAGAAGTGATGACAGTGTGGTAATTTACAATTGGTCACATGTCAGTGGTTAAATACGTCAATTTGTCAGTTTACCTCAGTTACGGTGTTATTCTATAACTGTTCGTGTAAATGCTTAAATAGTGGCAAATTACACGCAACCCAGCACAATTTCTTAAGCCAAATTACATTTGAAAATGCTGTGATTTCAACTGCATTTTATTAAACAACACTGGTCTATAGGCCTAATCCTAAGAAAATACGGCAAAGTCTGTTATAAGCGGTCTTGTTCAATGGTATATCACCAGTAACAGAACATTTTGTTACATTAAGTCTTTTTTCGAGGGAGAATACCGTATCAACAATAAAAGAACATTTTGTTGCAAGTAATGTAATTTTATCGGAATGGAGTTTCTCAAACCTCGGTGCTGGTGAGATGGTATAAGTGAGGTATTCTTGGGTACGGCGTAAAAAAAAAAACAATCAAAATAAAATCAAAAAAGTCACAGTGGAGTTGCATGTCATTATGACAGAATATCATGTTGCACGAAGTAAATTAATATTCTATTATATCCTTTGTCACTTTAAACAAAATGGAGAACTCGTTTGAATACATATAATGTTAAACGTGAGCAAATGGAACTTTACAACTGTCTGCATGTATTACACCTTCGCGATCAAACCGACTATTTACTTACTGAACAGAATAAGTTCAATGCTTGAACTACATATGGTGCACACATGACACGCAAAAACAAATAATTAAAAACCATATTGTTTGCCGCAGTCGTATAAGTGGAATATTATTCAGTACGGCGTAAAACGCCAATCAATCAAATGCCAGTAAATTAATCAAATAAAAGCTTACCTTGTTTAAAAAGCTTAACAGAAAGAAAAGCTGGCCTGCATGTAGTTGTAGTGTTACAGAAAAGTTCACGAATGAGATAACCCCAACGTATACTGAAGGATACATTGGCTGATCTACGCTATGACGTGTACAGCAGAAGTTCTCCAATAAAAAGAGAAGTGCCCTGCGGTGAGCCTCATTTCTGTATGATTCAGCAATGTTCTAATGCAGTATCTCACTTGATAAGAGCCACGTGTGACTCGCTTCGTTTATTTATTTATTTCATTGGTGTTTTACGAAGTACCCAAGAATAATACGACGTCGGCCAGGAGGATGGTTTTTATTTATTTGTTCTAGCGTGTCATTTTTGCACCATATGAAACATTCAAACATTGAAATTATTCTGTTCCATAAATAAATAACAGGTTTGACTGGGAAGGTGTATTACATGCAGACAGTAGTAAAGTTCCATTTGCTCGCGTTTAATTTTACATTCCGTGGAGTTCGGTGGAAACCCTCGGCCATATGCAGGTTGCAGCAAGACCTTCCAACGTATCGCCGGAGAGGACACCAGCATGACTTGAACTCATAGCGGCTTTCACGAGTGAGAGGCGACTTGCTTCGTCAAGAATGAAATGGTTTTTCGGAAAATTTTTCAGGCACTGCGTCAATGTTTGAAATGGTAACTACTCACAGATAATTGGTTAGGTACAGTCACAGAGTGAGAATTTACATCCAATTTCCAGTAATCTCACACTAAACGCATTACTATCACAAAGGTAGATTTCATGACGAAATTTTAGTTATGTACCTCAAGAAAAAAAGAGAGGCACGGCTGCAATCTGAGAAATGATGTCTATATTCACTGATAATCGTCCATTCCCACTAAATGAATTAACATGACAAATGTAGATTTAGCGAGGAAAGTTTAGTTATTAGTCGACAGTTTTCATTTATATTTAAGGCGTGATTAAGATCTTTTCGGTCAAATTATTTTATTTGATTATTGTTCTACGTCATATGCTCTAAAGTGCATGTATCTTGAAACGCAAAGTTCGAAATGCGCAAGTCAAGCATTTAGTTAATCGTGTTTGACAAAGCGAAACGTTCCTTTTTAATAAGTCAAATGAACAGCACAACAAATTTCATCAGTCCCGCAGTTGTTCCAATTCCTCACAAAGTTCGTTACCGAGAGGTTAGTGCCCTCATCATGCAGTCGCTGGTACACGCCATGTTTTTGTACAATACCAAGCTCAGGCAGGAAACTATTTATTTATTTATTTATTTACTTACTTATTTGATAGGTGTTTTACTCCGTACTGAAGAATATTTCACTTATATTTCGGCGGCCAGCATTATGGTGGGAGGAAACCGAGCAGAGTCCGGGGGAAACCCAGGACCATCCGCCGGTTGCTGCCAGACCTTCCCACGTACAGCATAAAATTATAAGTCACTCAGTCACAAAACGGCTTGCAATAAAACCGAGGACTTACTGCATAGAGAGCTAAAGCCAGAGCAGCGACGACAGTATGATAGTTCGGAAATGGTCACACATAACCGAAATACAGCATCTTGTCAAGTTACTTCATATAGCTTTATGTTCTGACCGTTCATGTAAATACTTAAACAGTAGCAACGTGCACATCCCCTAGCAACAGGTCTTAAACAAAATTAGGTTTAAAAAATGCAGTGATCATAACTGCAGTTTATTAGACATCACTGGTCTAGAATTGCTGAGTTGTCATCACGTTTGATATACAAACGCATTAAAACAATGTAAAGAACTCATTCGTCAGGAATGCTAAGTTCACCAGGCAGTCCATCAACTTTATCAATACGGTTCATCGATTTAAAATGAAATTTGGCACTTGGCTTTACCATCAGGTAAAAGTTACAGATCAGGTCAGCGTTTCTGTCCATTTCATGCGTAGTGGACAAACTTATGTCCCTTTTTTCACATTTGATTTTACAGTTTTCCTGGGCGTTTCTTTCATGGACAAAATTACAGCCCATTTTGTTCACGTTTTGTCCAGTTTTTGACATTTATGCCCGTTTTTATTCCGTCGTGCATTCCGACATAGCTCTGTAATTCTTGCAGCTTCCTGTCAGCAAGGGTGATGCTGTGCTATAGGTGTCGCAATCACCCTTGCTTTACTGTACCATAAAAGTTTCCAGAAATGTACACTTTCGACAGCCGTTGCCTTTCCTAGCTGTTACTTCAGCCGGGGCATTTTCAGCCAATCATTCATCGTCCTTTATAAGTGTGTTTTTCCTTGTTTCGAAGCAAATGCACGTACTTTTGGATCTGATTTATTCCTTGACACAAAATTATACAACAGCAATAAGCAGTGCTATGAACAGTGATCGATGTGGTTTTATTGAAACGAACAGGCAGTGGAAAGCCACTGTGCTATCAGGCAATACCCGTGATGGCGAAAGAGGTCGAACAGCCGATGTAGCCTTTGTTGTTGTTGATTTTGCCACTAATTTTATTTTCTATTTCTATTTTGCCTTAAAATGACCACATATTGTACTGGTTTCCTTTGCGAGATCTTTTTTTCCTGTCTTGTCACATAAAATTCTCATCGTAACACTGGTACCCATGATGATTCGTCAAGCTTCATGGTATTACCCCTGGGCTAAACAATTTTTCAGTTACACAACAGTAGTCAATTTTACGGGTGAAGGAATCTGGGGTATGAAAGAAACTTTTTTTGTACAGTATATATATATATATATATATATATATATATATATATATATATATATATATATATATATATATATATATATATAATGTGTCACCGGAACATGCGTTTTGTAAGCTTTTCATTTTAACCCTGTGTACTACTCAAACTATGACCTTAAAAATTAGTCAGAATATTAACAAAATCGGGCCATTTGAATGTCTAAACTTTGATAGGGTTTGAACAAAGGTTAATGGAGCAATGCAGCATCAAAGTACGGCCCATATTTTATGTCCACCCGATATACCTATCTAGAGTGATAAATGTTAAGAATAAGTATGACCTGAAAGGTGTGAAAAAAAGTAAACTGAGATCAGGTGAACAGGGACAAGCGAGTTGAGATCAGCTAGTACATGAAAGGTGTGAAAAAATTATAGTGAGTTGGCCTTAGCGAATTACTGGGTGGAGGGGTTAAGGCGGTCTTTCTCCAGTCGGATGAGGTGATCATAGGCACTCGGTGGGTGGTAACCTTCATCCCTGTTTAACTGGGGGCGGTGTCGTTTTATCATGATGGCTTCCAGTAGTCACTGTTGTGGGTTGATAGTGGTAAACAAAGAAAGAGAAACTTCAAATGTGTTACTTTATGTTCCAAACACACCCGTACAGAACAAAGTGTGCTGCTAGTGGATAAATCTGGTTTATGGACGTAATGAAGTACACTTAAACAGGGTTGATTAGGCATGGGGGTGCGCTTGGTGCACCCTCCACGGTCAGCAGTGTTATGATGGGCTCACTTTGTGGTTTCACAGTGACTGGCCATCTGTGGATACAGCATTAGACAACCTGTGCCATTGCTGTAAATGTACTAACCTGGCGCCCAGCTCTTGAACATTTTGGGGTTCTTGTCTTAAGGCACGAAGACTTCTTCCAAGAGCATCTAATACGTGTACATTGGGACTGGGTCCAGGTGATCTCAGTGGCCACTCCATGACGTCAATACCCTCAAAACACAACTCCATTCCATTGTCTCTTGTTCCAGCAACGGCAGATTCGGCCCTATATTAGGACGTCATGCAAGAAAATGGGAAGCGGGCAAGTAATTTCGTGTGATCTGGGCTGTTACGCGACCTCTAAACAGTGCGTTATTGGTTGACGTAGCGGTCGTAAAACGATTACGCAAATGACGTAGCCGAATTTGATTGTCCTCGGCATGTGTCGTCACAAGCGGCCGTCCTAGTCAGGGGCAATCAGATGTCGTACAGGTTTGATGCGCACGTGTCATCAAGTTGTGAATTGTCCGTCTTCTGCAGACTAGCCAACATAGGTGGAGCATGCCAACTGCACGTTCACCATTTGTAAGGCGTGGCATGAAAACTGTTTATCCCTCAAAAATGGTTAGGGTGTTTATTCTATTCACCAGTAAATTCTGCACACGTCTTCATGCTCAGCCACGTGAAATTATGGTCGCGTTTTAACAAAAGAGTGTACTGCATACACCTCACGTGATTCACCACAAATGCAATGGTCGGACGCGTCAAGTTAGACCTGGCCATTAGCCCATATTAACTGCATAGTACTGCTCATGTCCAATATAATCACATCGTGACCATTTTTTCAATATCTGAAGTTTCTTTTTTTGTTCAGTATATATATATACTCCAGACGACACTTGATTGACGCGTGTCACACAGGTGCAGCGCGCGCTTTACTCATGACACCTGCCATGTTTGGCAATGTGTCACTGGAACATAATGTGAAAAGATGGTTTTCTCTGCGGCGGACAAGGAATTGATCGCCTTTTCAAGTAAAACAAGGTAAAATATCATTTTGAAATGTCCGGAACATGCGTTTTTGACTCTATTTTGATTTTGGTCCCATGAACACAAATCTTAAAGGGTGAAATTGAAATTTAGCCTGTATACTTAGGCCATGATAGCTTTAGAGTGTGTAAATTTTTAGAAGCTGACGTAAGGCCCATTTGTTATGCCCATCCGACATATATATGCATAAGTTATGCTTTATGTCACATGGTTTGAGAACGGTATTAGAAGCTATACCGAAACGTTACCAGCTAATAAACACATGAGTTGTTATCCATAAGAAACTTGCCTGTTCACCTAGGCAACCCCAGCTCCGATATGCCTCTGAAAGAAGTTAGCCCCATCAAGTCAACAGTATCAATTTACACGTAGCTTATACGGTAAATACACGAGAAGAAGCCATCAATCTTATGCAGGTTAATAATGATGTCAGATGGATGTCCAGTACAGTGGTAAACCAGTTTCAACCGATGCCACCTGCTGGCGAACCTCGTGAATTAAATCAAGTTTATAAATGACATTAACGATAAAATCCGCAGGTGGCGGAGTTGTTAGCGCCCTAGTGCAACATATAATGACTGCACTGTTAAATTCAAATATTTAGGCGTAACAAAATAGTAAACATCTTTATCCAGTCCTTTTGAAACCAGGCATTTTTAATTTGAAACTGTTTTTTATAAAATTAATAAACGTATAAGCTCACGTGCTAAGCTCACCTGTTTATGTTGTAGAAAACCTTCACAATGTATTTCAACAATGTATACACCACGTCAATTACAGGGCATGTATTGCGGCCTAGATGCTTCAAGGATATTTTAGATTCAACTTAACATTTTGCTGAAATCAATATTTCAATGGCGATTGCAATATACGACGGGATCTGTATACTCAGAATTGAGTGTAGGAATCGAATTCGTAGGAGTTCATTGAAAACCCCGTATTTCCTTCACATAATGGTGTGCATATATAACTGTGCTTCACACGTGGGAAAATAACCGCCATCGTATGTAAAGGACAAATTCTTGAGTATTGCCCTAAGCAGAAGCAAATAAATATGAAAATATATCACAACTGACGAACATGAAGGATTTTTGAACGACCGACAGACACAACGACATATAGACAGAACGACCGATAGACAAACATACAGACAGAACGACCGACAGACATAAAGACATACAGTCAGAATGACCAACAGACACAAAGACATACTGAGAAACGACCCACAGACACAAAGACCTACAGACAGAACGACCGACAGACACAAAGACATACTGGGAAACGACCCACAGACACAGAGCCCTATAGACAGAACGACCGACAGACACAAAGACATACTGAGAAACGACCCACAGACACAAAGACCTACAGACGGAACGATCGACAGACACAAGGACATACAGACTGAACGACCGAAAAACAAGCACACCTAACGATCGACCGACTGGCAGACAGACAGACGCACAGAAAAAAGACATAACGACCTGCCGACAGACAGAAACGGAGACAAACGGAACGATCAGCCGAGAGAAAGACGGAACGACCAACTTAAAAACAATAACTGACCTGCTTAGTCGCAGGGAAAAAAGTTGTCAATTTACGGCGTATCAATCGTTGAATCATTATCCCTTGTTGGATAGCCGATAAAATCAGCACCTAGTTTAAATCAGTTATATATATGTTGGCTTTTATAATTGTAGTTTTTTATGAAAACGTACGCCAGAAAGTAATATCTGTAGAATCGCATGTTAATATAAACTGCTTTGTGATTGTGATAGTGACTGTTTACGACTCAATTACGATTAAATTCAGTGACATTTATGTAAGAGGAAGGCATGGGAATGAGATGAGCTGATAGCAATGATACATACACTCATGATTTCATTTCTGTAAATCGAATAACTGAATGAATGATTGCTTGGAATTTAACGAGGAACCATTGCAGCCAAAGTGCGGCCGCTACTGAAGTATAATGCCGGAAACACCAGACATGACACCCCACCCAGTCACATTATACCGACATGGGGCCAACCAGCCATTTTACATTGCTCTAATCTCTCAACACTGAGGAACCAAGCGAGGTAGAAATAAGTACCATTTTTAAAGTTTTTGGTATGACCCGAACCGGGTTTGATCCAGGGTCCCCTGACTTCGAGGCTGACGCACTAACCATTAGGCCACTGAAGCGATCTGTAAATCGATAACCGATACTTCTGTCAGTTTTCTGTATTTGTATGTTTGTTTAGCCAATAAAATCAGAGCTTTTCAAGTTCAGATAAGCTCGCTTTTGAAAACTTCCAAGAGCATCTAATACGTGTTCGTTGGGATTGAGGTCAGGTGATCTCAGTGGCCACTCCATGACGTCAATGCCCTCTAAATACAACTCCATTCCATTGTCTCTGACGCTAGCATCGGCAGAATCGGCCCAGTATATCGACGTAAGGCAAGAAAATCGGCAGCGGGCAAGTAACTTCGTATAATCTGAGCAGTTACGCGACCTCTAACCGTGCGTTACTGGTTGACGTTACGGTCGTAAAGCAATTAGGCAAATGGCATAGCCCAATTTGATAGCGGTGTTTGTTGTGTAACCCGTTACGGCTAAACCTTGTTTCGTACCGAGATATGGAAACAAGGTACAAGACAACGTTCAGTGGTATCGGGTTATACAACAAACACCAACACGAAAATGTTTAGAAGTCTATTCTACCCAATAAAATGACAAAAATGTGGGGATAAAACGACATATTTCATACTGCAGTTCACTTTTACTCCCTCAGCAAAGGTCATGCATTTAGATCAATCAACGATAAGCTTAGGCCATTGCAGTGGACCTAGATACATCAAAACTGCGTATGTGTGACGTCGCGTCTTATTGTTGTGTGACGTAGGAATGTAACAGTGTACTGCACATGCATTATGACGTCATACCACTGATCTCAGATTGGAACGTCATAAAACAAATGTTTTTTTTTTTCCCACGTCATAGCTTCTTGGTGTAAAACGTCAATTATGTAAAAACAAAAGATATATCTATAAACTGTGCGAAATATTAACACTTTTATCACTAGGAAATTTCTGTAGTTCGCCTTTGTATAAACCACAAATGCAAATCTAACAAACAAACTGAAATTCTTTTATTTGTAGAAATAATGGAATGATATTATTTGAGGAGGAAACGTATTGGCCGGTGTGTTGTGTGACACATACAATGTTGTTTGAAAGGTCATGTCTCGGTCACGGAGGTTCCTAGTGAGTTTTAACATACCTACGTCACGCAAGAATACGCCAAGACATGGAAGACGTCAAGCCATATGAACAAGTCCGCGAATGCTTAGGCCGACAACTCGAAACATTGCTTAAAATATCACAATATTGTCAAAATATAAATAATAAATAGAATATTGCACAGTGAAGACACACATCATAAATATTTTTCGAGGGAAAGCTGGACATGATGATCCATGTGTCACTTTAGCTCTCATCAGAAAAATAGTTACGATATTTAACCTTCTCTGTGCAATATCCTCTATATATTTCATTAGCTAATTTTATTTTAAATACTTAATTTTAAAAAAATAAGATAACAGTTATTGGAAAGAATTAGAAAGTCGTTCTACATGTAGGCCTACAACGAACAATTATGCAAATCAAGTTGCACGAAGTCAAGAAAATCTGAAAATATATTTCAGGAAGAGATGAAATATGTGGTTCTCAGAAGAAATTTTGTTATCTTCATTTCTAGACGTTTAAGGTAAAATCAAAAGCTCTTAAACTTATGAAGATTATAAATTGAAGTAACAAATATTTATATAGTACAGGTAGTTATAACTTAAATAATGTGTTACATTTTCCTCGTAGCTGCAAACATGGACATTAACCACTGTTGATGTTAAACATCTAAGACAGAAAAGAGAATCGGCCACACAAGTTTAGGACGTAAGGCCATATAGGTCTATAGGATGTGGTAATTTAATATGGGTGTAACTGGTGTTATGGGTGTTAATCCACACTTATGTGGATTTTTCATCTCAGCTTGGACTTATTCATTACATTCCAAGTTTGGGCTGTTTTGTATATTTTCAATACAACAATGGTATTCATTTTTGTTTTGTTGTTGACTTTGACAAACCTAATATGAATATTTTGACGATCCAAACCTATGAGGGACATGTGTTGTGCACGACTTCATTTTTACACTTTTTGCGTCACCCCGACACATGATTACGTCATGAATGTGTCATGCCATTGGTTAGTGTTTGTATCATCCGTGCACAGTTAAAAAAATAAGTGTTTTGTTTTTAAAGACATTTCTCTAAAGGTTTCAGAGCGCGTCCTGGTATTTTTTCATGAAAAACTAAGATGTGTTTATTATGATAAAGATCTTTCCACACTTATGTGGATTTTTCATTAATCAAAGGTATTCCTGTAAACATAACTGTGTTTATATTAAGTGTAAGAATCCTACAAATTGGTAAACATGTTTACTGTGGTAAACATACGACATGTTTACGTAGCAAATGTCAAATGCTTGTAATTACGATAATAAATACGTTTACATGTTTATACACTTTACACAAATTAAGCCATGCTTACTGGATGTGTTTTAGTGTGTAGATGTGCTTCTGCAAATATACAGACGATGGGACCAGATTTAGTTTGTGTTTGTATCTTTTGTTGGTTTATAGTCTTCAACAAAGGGACCAACATTTGAACATACTTGGTTAGTGTTTGCGTCTTTTAATTGTCGGTTTATATTCTTTAGTGAATGTAGCTGGACGACTGGACAGATTTTGTCGGAGTTTGTGTCTTTTGTTGACGTATAATCTTGAGCAAATGTACCGACAATTGGACAGATTTGGTTATAGCGTTTGGGTTTAAACATGTCTGTTTATCTGCTTTTGCAGCTGTCCCCAAAATCTCACAGCTATTTGTCTTCTGTTTTATGTTTTGTATTGCAGGTGCCCATAACATTGAAGATGATGATCTTGTCTTCCTTTCTTTTTTTGTAACTTCGTGACGTCATTGATAATCACCGTCATTCATGTTTTCCTTGACCTTGTTGACGTAAACGTTGTCCTTGACCTTGTTGACGATCAGATGAATGAATCATACATTCGCAATAAACTGCATACACGTACACAAAATAACTAAAATATGTTCAACGCAATCATAACGATTTATTTACGTTGAAGAACTTCCGTTCAAGATCAAAAACCTTTACAGTTTACCTTGTAAGAATGCCTTTTGTGTTTTACCTGTATAAATTTGAGACAGAGATTATTCTTATTGTCTCCAGTCGTACGTCTGACAGGTCTGTCAGCAGCCTATGGATGGTCGTGGATTTCTCCCGAGATCGGCATGGTTTCTTTCCACCACAATGCTGGCCACCGTCGTATAATTGAAATACTCTTCAGTGTACGGCGTAAAACACCAAAAAAAATTAATAAATAAATAAATAAAATAAATATTGTTATTGTGGAACCTAGCTCACTAGCTGATGGGCTAAATGCTTCCAGCAGCCCTAAACAAATAAGGTTTTCCTTCTATTTCAGATATAGTTCCTATGCCAAGTAATTTGTGGTTTCTTCCACCCACAAACCAGATCGTCTTCAAATATTTTGTTTATTTATCTATTTGGTTGGTGTTAAACACCGTATTCACGTGCATGAGAGGTTTGTCCGTAACGCGCGGATGGTCGTGGTCAGGCCTGTGGGTGAAGCTTGGAAATCGGATCGACCCAAGTGACAACCTGCTGACTTAAAGCCTCAGCCGAACCAACGCTCTATTTCAACATCATCGAATACATGTAACTGAAATACTGTTAAGTACAGCGTATACATCAATGAAACAGATGAAATGTTTGGTATTGTCGGCGATAATGTGGAATAATTGTTATTTAAAGAAGTGGGCGTAGCTGTTTCTCAGAAAATACAACTTTCACATGACAAATAAAAAATGCCGTTTAATTCATAAAGACGGCTACAAACATTAACCCCTTTACACGTGTTCTGAATGTTACATGAGCACATTGTTTTTCACTAATATTTATGCAGTGGATTTGCTAACTCCCCCCGGGCTCTGTCCGGTTTCCTCCCACCATAATGCAGGACGCCGTCGTTTAAGTGAAATATTCTTGAGTACAGCGTTAAACAACAATCAAATAAATAAATATTAAGTGGAACGTAAAATCCTAAGATAACTATAGAAATATCATTGTGCCACGCACGAAATGACAATCTGTAATCTGAATATAACCAATGAGATATGTCTACATATGCCAAAATAATACGTCACCTTTTTTTCCTGAAAGCAAACTTAGAACGCCAGCAGCGCTCTGTCAAGAATGATAAATACGCACGAAATCATAACGAACATCTTGTTTCTGAAATATTGAAGAGAATAAAGTACTCGAAATTAAAGTCCTCATGATAACGATGCGACGATGATATAAAATCACTGACTATAATATTTCACTTAATCACTAAATGAAAGCGACTTGATACCTAATGATCACAAACGGTACCTGGTATACAATAACGTGCTGTTAATATAAATGTCACAAACACAGCAATACGAATTGTCAAAAACGACTTCCATTAGCATAAACACTGCACATATGTGTTCATGCCTGATGATGTCCCTAGAACGGATTTGATTGTCCATGCATCTTAATAACAGTCTTAAGTATAACTCTAAAGAGCACAACCAAAAAAGTGTAAGTCATTCTTCATGCAGCGAGCTATCACCATCGTCGGTCTAACACACCTACTAGTATATAGGTCTAAGTGGTGTGCTCTTCTGTTATTCTCTGAAATCGTAAAGAGAAGAGGAAGACGCAAAGCACAGCAGCTTACCAACAGAAAGTGGTGTGTATCTTGGAACCGGCTTATGTAGGTAGGATATGCTGAACGATAACGTCCTTTGAGCCCGAGCGAAACATTACATTTATCCGACAGCGTTGCTCCATACTCTGCCTGGTTTCTTCCTACCATAGTGCTGGCCGCCATCGTACAAGTGAAATATTATCGAGGGCGGTGCAAAAACACTAGTTAGATGAATAGATGAATAAATTAATCTGACAACACCCAAACCAATCTAAAAATAATATATTGGCAAACAGGCAAAATTGGAAGACGCCAAATATGACACTATATGCAATGTAGTCTAAACGCCAAGTCAGAGACACGATTGACGACTATGAAATCTTCGTGTGGTTAAACAATCAACCTTGCTCTATATCTCAGATATCTCTACACTTTGGTTTAATTTAAACGTAGCCACATTTCACTCTCAACTCCCAGTTGTACATAAAGAATTGTCTTTAGCTAAATACCTCAATTCGCCCGCTATAGGTTTAAATACGTCGCCCGCTAAATACGTCACAAAATGACATCATACATTCTGCGTCTTTCGATCCATAACTTTCCTTCAACACAGTCTTTGTTCTTGGTCAACATTTATTTATCACGGGTTCACGGAAGTCTGTATTGCCGTCACCAAGGATATATAATCGTATATTAAGTCTAGGCTACTGGTACACGTACAGGTGAAAACTGAGGTTACAGGAAATTCGTTCGGGTGAATGCATGAACTGGATACATGCACGTATTCCACAACCTTGATAGGTAAATGATTCATCTCATGTAACTCATGTCATGATTCTTGAATGTCCTCGTGAACATGGCTTGTTAATCATTTTTTTTTAAATTATATAAACATTCGGTTATTATGGTTTCCTTCAGCGCCAAACGCTGGGTGCCCGGATGTTAATGGTCACGTGTTTCCACCTTGACCCAGATTCCGTTTTCAGCCTCTAAGTGATCCACGGCTCTGAATTTGATGGGGACCTGAAACGATAGGATGGTTAAGACATTAATGTAATCAGCCTACGTGTAATTTACACGTAGGCGTCTTGATACACATTCATAAACAAAGCCTTGAAAAACCAGTTGTCCGAAACAAAAGCTTTCACAAATTGCTAAAAATACATAGGATCATAGCTTAGGTTGCTACCCTTCAATGGGCTTATTATGACTTCGTGTGATGTCAACGAAGCATTTTAGTAATTCTTGGCCCGTAACGTGCAGTAAATTTTGATTAACATTACTGCATTTTCTTCAACTAATTCTGCTTAAACCATGATGCTAGGTGTTATGATTTACCTTGCATTCACATGAACTGTTACACTAAAACACTGACTCATGTAAAACGACAAGAAACCTGTTACGCTTGGCAGTTTGCCAACTATCACACTGTTTTCACCTCCAGAGAGAAAAGGTTTGCGAGGAAGTTACGGATGGTTTTGGGTTTCCCCCAGGCTCTACCTAATTCCTATCACCATAATGCTGGCCGCCGTCGTATAAGTGAAATTTTCTGATTATGATGTAAAACGCCAATCAAATACATAAATAAATAAAACACTCCGTTACACTTGTTGTTTTGGCTAACCTGTGTTTCTGGAACCAGACGGAATTTTTGTAAAAATTGAGACGATAGAGAGTTTGGTCTTCAAAAGAGCCAGCCTCATGCCGACACAGTTCCTGGGCCCCAGGCCAAACGGAAAGTACACGTAAGGGTTCCTCTTGGCCTTCTCTTTTGGCGTAAATCTGTGGATTACGATCACAACGTGATTACAATGTGAACACAACGTGAATGCAACATGTCCCTTTTCTTGTCGGATACACAAACATAGAACAATTAGGGTAAGTATTCATTATCAATTGTGGCTTCAATATCCATCAGATTTTCACATTTCAGAGCAATAATCGAGGAGCTACAGTAGCGTGAAAACAGATTGGCCGGTAATCTCGAAGAGCGTGAACTGTGATTACCCACACACTGTTTTCGCGCTGTCACAGCTCATAAATTATTGCTCTAAAATGTGGAAATCTGGTGGATATGAAGCCACAATTGATAACAAATATTTACCCTAATTGTTGAGTTATTTAATACTGAGAGAACACAATATAAAATTGCACTGTGAATGGGAAACAAGCCACCAAACAGGCAGGGCTAGTTTTACTGCGCGCACCGCTCAGGATTAAATGTCTCTGGGTCGGGCCAGTACTGAGGGTCTTGCTTTAAAATGTACCCGAGCAGCTTCTCTGCCATGCCTTTATGGATGTAATGACCGTTAATGATTGTGGAAGATTTGGCCACTTGGTGAAGCCTGAAACACAACAACGGTAAATCGTAAGTCTCTCCAGTCCAAATGTTTTCTCTCACCTGGGACACCTTAAATAGTAGTCTAGCTGTACAGCTACACGTATAGTTATAATAATATGTTGTCCCATCCTAACGATATACTCAATGCGTATCATCCGCCCATCCTACGCACATCTTGATCGGATGTGGGGCGGATCCCACGTGGATCATACGCCCATGATGGGCGGCCCATTTTCGGACGTTGTCACCATCCTGGTCGCATCTTATGCGGGTCCTGATCAACCGGTACATGTAGTTTTGTTTAGACTGTTTAGACTGTCTTCAGCTTTTGCCCACATGCGAGCTGTAAGTTAGTTTACCTGGTATGGCAGGCGTGGTGACGTGAGAAGTATTAGTGAATGGTTTATCATTTGCCTAACTCTCACTCATTCAAGCCAGTAAAAGGGTGAGCTAGCCCAATTTATTACTTTAGAGTTCCGCCTTCCAGTTTCTCGACGAAGTTATTAGTTTCACCGGAAACTGGGCAACCGATTCAAGGGCAAGCGATGAGGTAAGTTCTCGCCAAAAGCTGTACTAACATTACAAATTAGCCATTCTCGGTGCCTAAATCACCATATATAATTTCTGTTATGATTATAAACAAAACAGTCAAAACTCGATCAGCGTAATATTATGATTATGTGCGAGTAATCACGCCGAAACAAGATCATCTGTGAATGCTCTATAACAAGTTTAGTGTCGATCAAAGTGTCATTTGCTGAATGTTAGTTGAGATAATGTCAAAATGTTAGTGTATGTAGCAAAACCCTAAGCGGTTGATGGTTGGATCTTACGCCCATCATACGCGGATCCTACGCCCATCACACACGAATGGTACACCCATCTTGGCTGTATGATCGGTGTATGATGTGAACTGTGATATTAAGCCCTTCCTACCCGGATGTCCGACCCACATCCCTGCCAAATATATCGTCAGGATCTAGCAGTACTGAAGCCCTCTGAATGACAATTCCGTAATAAATGAGCTCGTATTTGTCAAGCAACTTAAGACTTAAATCACACATTGTAAGTACTCAAAAAGACAACTCAAAATAGGTAATAAGTCAAATCGTGATTAGCACGCTGGTCAACAGTATACAATCTGTGTACGAGTTTTAAAATTTCCTACAGCAAAACATTTAACTGCAGCTATGATTGATTTTTTGACTTACGTCTTAAGACGTTTGATAAATATGGGTCCAGGGCTCGTACTTATCAAGTAACTTAAGACTGCAGTCCTGAATATCAAGTGCTTAAAATGCCAATCTTCGAACAAGAAAGAACTCAAATTGTGGTTGGTACAATGATCCAAACTAAAGAATCAGTGAACACATGTTAGACTTCCACCATCATGCCATTTTAACTGTAGCTGTGGGTGTTTCACTTTAGTCTTAAGACCTTCCATAAACATGGACACAGGGTATGCCTGAGGTATAACATAAGGGCATGGCAGATCTATTGTATAACCTAAGATCATCCCATACCCAAGTTATGCCAGACATAAGGTATACCATGATGCCATGCCATACCCAAGGTACAGCCTAAGGCCATGCCAAACCTAAGATATACCATGAGGCCATGCCATACCAAAGGTACAGCCTAAGGCCATGCCAGGCCTAAGGTATACCATGAGGCCATGCCATACCAAAGGTATAATCTAACGTCATGCCAAATCTAAGGAATACCATGAGGCCATGCCATACCGAAGGTACAGCCTAAGGCCATGCCAGGCCTAAAGTATAAGACAGAGGTACAATGTATGCTATTCTGACTGTTAATTGCCGACAGTGTTACTCACTAAGCAATGTATACAGCTAGTCCGTTTCTAGTAAAAGATCATTACCTCCCCTAAAGAAGCTTTTACTGCAGGCATGTGTCTGTCTGTCTGTGTGTCTGTCTGACTGTCAGTGACTTTACGCCAAAAGTAACGGAGGGATTTGGATATATGGACGGCACGCCTAGGCAGCCACGAGTTAATTAAATGTTTGTAGCTGAGATCTAAATCCGAATCTTTGAAACACGATTCCTCATCATTGCGAGATAAGACATAAATGCAGATGCCGTCCCGGTGTAATTTGTAAATTTAGCATAGGTGAGAGTTTGCATACTTAGTTGTCTTCTAGTTAAGATATCTAGCACAATGTCTAAAACAATACCAGGTTATATTTTCAAATAATCTAATTATTCCTGCTTGTAGGTTTACCCGGTGACGGTGGGATACAATCGCTGGGTTTCCTGCACATCGTCCACAGGTTGCCGAGAGGCATTCCCACGTGCGGGTACACACTGAAAAGAAATCTTTTAAACATATTAGGATATTGTGTAAGAACTATATTTCATATGGTTTATGAAAAGGGAGTTCTGTATTAGCTGCTTTTGAAGGTGTCTTTTTTCGTTTTTGTTCTGGGTTTGGAACTTATTATACTCACACTATGAAAGAAATAAATCTTTCTTATTACCCTCATACCTTTGTCACCATATGACTGAAATACTGCCCGAATGGCGTTAAACCCTAATCATTAAATCATTCACTCATTCATTCCATCGTTTTAAAGGAAACCACTGTCAATAGTGTTGAGAAGAATGTTGATTATCACATTTCACCGGTAATACGTCTGACCGTTTGCCAACTATCACATTGTCGTCATCGTTCTGAACTTACTCTCTACACTGTATAGTCTTTTATATTATTATAAATATTTAAGTACTGAGTAAATAAATACATCAAATCGCAAACTCTTACCCCTTTCAAAGTATGGTCGATTTCCTAAATGAGTTTGTCCTGACACTCACTGTATACAACAATGTCGTAAGACAGGAAGGACATGAGAGAGGAAGTGGTTTTGTATCCAGCCAGTAGGAAGATGACGGCCGGCGCCATTTTCTCATCATCGGTCAGCCCTAAGAAAGTATCAGAAAACAGACAAATTGGAAATGGCTGCGGTATTTCTCTAAAAGAGTACCAGTATAGTATATCGTCTTGCACTCATAAAGGTCCCTGATTATCTGAACGGTTCACGTCATAAGACAGGATGTCAAAAATTTCACCGACCAACCGCCATTTATACAGCTGTTTGTCACATTTGAGAAGAACTTTGTAATTTCATTGATTCGTTTCACTGATTTCATTAAGCAAAGAAACAAGCAAGGAACTTTGCAAAAAAGATGCGTCAAAGTGTCCATAAAGTAAAAAAAAAATGAAAAAATGTGTCCAGCAAAAACTTCAGTTTATTATTTTACATAATTTTGTATTACCAAGAAATGGTAATACTTTTTAAAGAAAAGTAAATATTTTTAAAGTGAGCTTTCCAGAGCGTAGTTTTTACATATTTGACCGCGTGGAAATCTATTGAAACCTATTAGGATGATCCTCCTTATCCATTAAAACCTATTAGGATGATCCTCCTTATCCATTAAAACCTATTAGGATGATCCTCCTTATCCATTAAAACCTATTAGGATGATCCTCCTTATCCATTAAAACCTATTAGGATGATCCTCCTTAGGAATATCAAGATTTTCTGAGGTGATCAGAAAATTCAGCCATCTTTTGTGGACTAAATCAAGAAAGACATGAAGTAATATGACGTCACATCACCTCGACATGGTCCAAAAAGACCATCGTATGTTACCCTATTTTACATGCTTCATACGGTACTGCAGAATTCTAAATATAAAGAAGAAAACAGTTTTGGGGATAGTTTTGTCTGACGCCTCAATTGGCATTAACGTCTTCTCACCGTTTACGTTCACGTTCAGCGAGATCTTATGCCCTTAAGAATGTGTAGACATTGGCGACAAGATGCATTGCAATTCATACATAGTGGTCCTTTGCCGGTTATCACGTGAAGGTCATTTAACAACACAGGCCTATGTTTTGTTACATTCAAGGTCACAACAGATGGGTTGTTTGTCATATTGTGCATTCACCAGCCATAATCAATCAGGATACATATTATACATTAAAACACAATATACAGATAGTGCATGCTGTGGGGTGGTACATCAGGTATTGATATTCAACGAGGGAGAAGTCCGAGTTGAATGTAACTTGTCGAGAGTTGACAATACCTGATGTCCCACCCCACAGTTTGTACCATATGTTTTATTAAAAAAACTGAATTTATTATTACTGAAAAACATTACCTTTTCGAGTTGTACTTTAAACTGTCGAATTTTTATGTCGATAAGGGAACTATAACCACCGTCCGGTTGTTTACTTACGAACAAGCAGACGCCAGAGAGCTTTCAAAGGGAGATAACTGTTGTGGAATAAACGCACGAGATCGTTGGATATTACCTGAACGTGGGATAACACTTTGTGACCGTGACGTTTCATTTCTTGGCGCGCGTGATAGTTCTACATCATGTTTCGTGGAATATTATGTGACCGTCTCTCGACGAGTGGAAACCGAGAATTACCCTATGAGGTATAATAATAATGAAGATAACTGTTGAGTGACAGATGAGTGACTGTGGGGTGGGATAAAGACAGGGTGGGCTTTTTTTTTTTATCCTTATGAGTGTAAATATGTACATTCATGGCCGTATACATCTAAAAACGGATCTAGATAGGTGTATACTGGGAGGATACACAGTGAGTGACCAGTTATATCAATATTTTGAATGAAAATTACCTCACGAGTTTAATACATTTGACATAATGGGTCACGAATTGCATATCCTACTTATCTTTTATAATTTATTTTGAACAGTTTTAGGTGGTTGGAAGAGAAGGCAACGTTTGTTTGTTTTCACGAGTATGTAAAGAGATGCGTATTGATATATATGTTAAACATTTAGGGCCGAATCACACATTTTAATTAATAGCTCCAGAAGCTCCAGAAAACATTGAGGAAATCAGTGATTTCTGTGAACAGAAAATATAACACACAGTCCATCAGTGTGCGACAAGATGATGAAACTTTTTTTCCGAAAATATCAGCGTTCATAACTGCTCAATAACTGCTCGAAACAGTGGGCTCCAAAATTGTGACCTAAATCTAGATCATATCCCTGCAACAGCTGACGCCACGCGATGACTTGCAGGGCGCGAGGAGCGGTGATTTCGAAATCATGCTGAGTGAAATATTCAAATTTAAAATTCAAAATTCAAAATCAAAATTTATTTGCTGGTTTTACTAACCGTTATGGAACTTGGAGGATGAAATAAAACAGTTTCTACGATATTTCAAAAGGCTTGATTTTGGTTCCGTTTTGGACTTTTCGTGTGATGGTAGAAGTGACGTTGAATCAACAAGTTTAATTTCGAGACATAACAATGTGATACTGAGTGTTGTTGACATTGTTGACGGGTGAGCTTCTGTTTGTGAGTACCGGTACGTTGCTTTACAATGTCAAGCCATTCCCTCTCTTTAAACAACCTTTGCTAATATTTGCCTATGCCTATACTCTGGGCCAAAGACAAAAAAAAACACTTTCACAGTGTAGTAAGTGATCTCTAGCCTGGCTTTTTTTTCAGCGCAACAGAAATCGCCATATAAGTAGTCCGGCAGGCAGTTGTACTTCTTCATTGGTTAAGCTTGTCAATAAATCCTCAGGTGATCAATCCAATTTCGGACTTTTTGTCAAAACGAGTGGACTGTTGAAATCGTACATTACTGTTGTTATGTCACTGACACGGGAAAGTTATGAGGTAAATTTTACAGTTATGACAAGAAACAAGGCTGGCTGATGATATAAAATACGGTTTATTTGGTCGTTACAACGCTCTGGTATTCATGATATTCAGGAGGTAGTCCTTTAATTCATATTAAAATAAAGAAAGAGATTTCATAGTTTAACTGGAGAAGCTCGATCTGTTCTCGATGTCCTTTCTTATGGATCGAATACAGATATTGTTGATTTCTTTTGATTTGATTGATTAGTGCTTTTTACGCCGTACCCACGAATATTTTACCTCTAGGACGGCCGCCAGCATTATGGTGGGAGGAAACTGAAGGCAGTAACTGAAGGAAACCCGTGACAATCCGCACTGTTCTCTCTGATTTCTTAAAGTATGGTCATTTTATACTCACTTTACTTATCTTCAGGTCTTCGATTTTCAGCGCGTCCATGTTTACGTCGCCTTCTTCCTGTGCGTCTTTGAGGTTGTCCACGCTATTGTCTAGCATGATCTGAAGCAAGTCCTTGCGACGCTACGAAACACATATATGAACTCGGTATCCACATCGTGTACCATGCTAGTTTAGAAGTTGTCCCAAAACGTCAATATAAGATAAAAGAGGAAGTTGTAACTTCCAGCATGAAGGGGATAGTGTAACTCAGCATGAAGGGGATAGTGCAACGACTGGTTGACTCGTATCAGTATAATGGCTCGGGCGGGGCGGCTTACTTGCCCTCGGTAAGTCGTCCCGGTGAAGCAGCACTAAATAAAAGAGTGGTGGAAATCCGTCCTGCAACAAGGAGGTACATTACACGTACATGCACCCTAAGGATTCCTTCGTCGTCATATGACTGAAAAATTGTTAAGTACGACGTTAAACCCCAAGCACTCACTCACTCACTCACATGTGGTCGAAAGCGTCTCCTAGCCGTAAGGCAATCCAGTGAGTTTGAAAAGTCAAGGTATGTTAGTGGAAGTATTCATCAATGACTGCTGAGTTTTCCCTTAAAGCATACACTGTATAATAACAGACCTATAACAGCATATAGAGCAAAAATCAGAAGAGTGACGATAGTGTATTAATTGCAAATAATTACACGTAACCGGTGAAATAAGGTCGCTTGTCAATTTACTTCAGACATGGTTTTATTTTAACTCTTCGGGTAACTCCTTAATAGTAACAAGTTACTCGTCGCCCTAACACCAGCACCATGACTTAAGCAGAATTAGGTAAAAAAAAAATTCAGCCATGTTAATAACAGTTTATTTGACGTGATCGATCTAGTATTACTCAAAATGCTGCGTTGTAATCGCATACAACATATATTAATATACACATCTCCAGCTAAGCATGCGTTATGGTGATAAAATAATAAGCCTAGCTCAATACCAACCGACGCATTTGCCTTTTTGTCCTTGATGGAGTTTGTCAAAATTGCCAGCAAATATTCAGGGAGTCCTTGACAGAGATGGTCCAGTCCATCGCCTCAAAGAAAGGTATCGTGAATGGAGAAAGCACTGAAAGGAGAAAATGACCAATGCGCTGAATATTTTTATGAAAGGAGAAACTTATCCTCTATTATGTATATATATTTGTCTTCCCTGACACAAGGAGAGCCCATGTTTCAGCAATACATGAAAACAGCTAACTATGGTAAGCATCTTTCATTTATTATTTTTTTATTTATTTGTTTGGTGTTTTGTTACAGCACTCAAGAATATTTCCCTTAAAGGACGGCGTTCAGCATAATGGTCGTAGGAAACCGAGCAAAGGCGGATGAATCCACGATCATCCGCAGGTTACTGGCAGACCTCCCCACTTACGACCGGAG
Source organism: Liolophura sinensis (assembly GCF_032854445.1). Lineage (NCBI taxonomy): Eukaryota > Metazoa > Mollusca > Polyplacophora > Chitonida > Chitonidae > Liolophura > Liolophura sinensis. The sequence continues at coordinate 13,997,586 of NC_088304.1, read as the reverse complement.
AGGAAGCCAGCATGAGCTGGACTTGAACTGATCTTATAAAAGCCAAATTGACGATTTACGTTATGTATGCTTAATGAACGCTTTAAAACACGATTTGCGATTTAAAATCATGATTGTCACATCGAGTATAACACATGTATATTCACAGCAGTTTTTTGGTTTTGGCAAAACGTAGGCCCATAATCTGAATTTTTTTTACCCCTGGCTGTCACAAAAATATTGGTGAATAATACTGGTGATCAGATAGGAAGGCACATTTAACCTTCTGTGTACTTACTCCCAATAAACAATGGTGCCACCGCAAACACATTGCGATCAAATATTTTCTTTGCTTTTGTAAGGAAAAGTTCGTCTCTCTTGTTCTGGGCGTCCACGTCCACGCGAGAGGAAAGTCTGGTGAGACTTGTTGTGTCCAATACAAATAATGCACTGTTTAGAAAAAGGCCATTGGTATAAGGTGATGAAAAGAATCTAACATATCACATCACACAGAACATAATTACGCAAAAAATTCATTTTGTGAAATATCAAATACGAAGCTTATATACATAGAGATCAAAGTGTAAGGAGATGATTCTTTACCTTGAAATGTGGAAAAGAAATTGTTGTTTTGAGGTCGAATGTTAATTTGTTCGAGGAGGACTCACTCGTCGTAATATGACTGAAACATTGTTAAACTCTAAACACCCACTCTCTCGTCACTATAATTCGTCAACTCTGCCCATTCTCCTCCCACCATAAAGCTAACCACCGTCGTATAAGTGAAATATAAATGAGGACAGCGTAAAACACCAAATAAATAAATGCATATCATCGACTTGCGTATACTCATTTTAGCTGTAACTTTGAACGTGCCTGTTACTGTACATTTGATTTGCATTTGCACCTGTACAACACTTTGGCTGCGAAAAAAATATGATTCTTAAAATAATGTTTGTTTATTTGCTCGGTGTCTAAGCTTTTGCAGTATTATTTCGATCCTATTTTGAGAGCGTCCTTGCTGCTAATTTTGAAATCAGACACGATCTGATTAATACGTAATGACTAAAGAGAACAGCTCGACCAACGTAATGGAACAGGCTGGCACATTGTCCGGCAAATTACTGTTGAGCGCCGTCCTCAAAAATATTTCATTTACACGGCGCCAGCCAATTGTGAGGGTGGAGGGAACCAGAGTGCGCAGAGTGAGGCACAGACTTTGCGCCAAGAGCTTTTTTTACATGTTACCAACAGATTTTCACCCGTGGATATGCGAATGTGATATTGGAGAAAGGCAAATGTGAACATGTCAAATCGTATTCACGGTCATATGAACCGACAGGTACTTAGTCCGTTCCTCTTATGCTATGCGCCAAGCGCGACAATATCAAGATTACCGATGTTTAAGCCTGAAGTATGACTCGATTTGAGATTGAACTCAGCTTAAATGAGGGAAACAAATCTGGTGGAAGGGATTTTATCTGCAGAGAACTTCATGTAAGACGTCACACGAGAGCGCCGTCGACTGCTTACAGCTGCTAAGGCCTTGGCGAGAACAATAAAGTCTGGAGACCATAGACAATTCCCTGTCAGAGACTTGGCTATGGCCCACTCCCCTATTTAGCATTTCTGTTTGTAAACTTCTTGGGGCGAGATTTACTTGTTACCGGATAGACTCATGACCCACCATTTCGAAGAAAATTCGAAGGGATACGGGATATTGTATTACAAGTACTTGAACCGAACTTCGTTTGATCGTTTGGATGGGGTTAAAACTTAACGTCGTTTTCAACATTATGTCAGTCATTTCATGAAATTATCTCCTTTATACAGGCATGTGCTAATACCAACCTATTTACAATGCATTAGGACGAAGACACCTTCCTCGAACAGGCAAGATACATGTATCTAATTCAATTTTGCTGGCTTTCTCTCTGGCCGTACGTGGGAAGGTCTTCAGCAACCAGCGGATGGCCGTGGGTTGCCAATGCAGATTGTCATAGATGACTACATTTGAAAAGGACAATGCACTAAAGAAGCTTGTACCGTACGAATGTGAAATGTTCACATTTCCTCTACACCAGGATGGACCGCTTTGCATTAAAACTAGTTGCCTAACATTTCTGATAGGTCACATGACAGAGTATTGATTTTTTTACCTTCAGCAATAAAAGAGTGCGACCTCGAAACTCCCCGATCAAGAAGCGAGTTACATACGGTAAAATCAACAAATGTATTCAAGTTAATCGAAGCTGATGACATACAAATTATCTTGTTGACACGGTTTATAAGTACAACCGATGATTGCGAGAATAAAATCAAGAATAAATATGGCAGAGGATGCTGATATACAAACGGAAAATCTAGAGAAGTTGCCAAAGTCCACATCTTAATATTGCAACTATATATAATACAATGTAAACGAAACGAATGAAATGTGAATTTTAGTCACATATATTGACATAATGTACAAACACAGCCAATATTGTCGAGATACAAATGTTAAATGTTGAAATGCAGTAACCGAGATGAGATACAACTGCTAATTGTTAAATATGTGCATAAATATCAGCATGGTATAGACGTCAAATCTGGTCATCACATCGTTGATACATTCCCCTCGAGGTCATCATATCGCTGAGACATTCCTCCTCGTGGTCACTACATCGTTCATATATTCCTCCTCATGGTCATCACATCGTTTTTACATTCCTTCGCGCGGTCATCGCATCGCTGAAACATTCCTCCGCGTGGTCATCACATCATTCACACATTTCTCTTCGTCATCACATTGTTGGCGCATTTCTCCTCGTGGTCATCACATCGTTGATACATTCCTCATCGTGGTCATCACATCGTTGATACATTCCTCATCGTGGTCATCACATCGCTGATTCATTCCTCCTCATGATCATCACACCGTTGATCATCACACCGCTGATACATTCCTCCGCGCGGTCATCACTTCGATGATGCATTCCTCCTCATGGTCATCACATCGTTGATACATTTCTCCACGCGGTCGTCATATCGCTGATACATTCCTCCACGCGGTCGTCACATCGCTGATACATTCCAACTCATTGTCATCATATCGTTGATACATTCCTCCTCATCTCATCAGGTATGACATCCCACTGGAAGTAGGCTTGACCCCATGAGTGAGCGGCCACGTTCAGAGTCAGCAGTGTCAAAATGTTGAGGGCAAACCCCGCTGTCGCCTTTAGAATAAAATAATCATACTTTTTTTTAATTGTATGAATGCCACACCCATATTTAGCCTGTCGTAAAACGTAACAGTACGATAAAAAAAAGACCTATGATGTCGCAGATCAAAGTGTATTTCACAATGAAATAAATGTCATAAAATTTTACTTTTGGTGTTCAGTCTTACATTTTTCCAGTTGGAAAAAAAGACAAGTTATTTTCATTAGATGCTTTCCATTTTCGAGTACTTGCCCGAGATCTCATGTTCCTCCTTAGCCTGGAAGACTTGAGCACCCGATTATCACATTCCGATTCTATCGATATCTAACTTCCCTTTTAGCAACTATCGCTGCCTATGCAATACACAATGCCTAAATCCACTTGGTCTACCCTTTGGCTGACATATTTGCACAAGTCTTGCAAAAACTGGCACCGAACTGTGCAGAATAATTCCCCATAAATGTCAGCCATATCCGGATATAAGCTGTCATTTTATAGCGCGAGCTTAGGAGTGTACTGGTGTGTTCAGATTGGTATTAATTTAAACTGGGAAACACTTTTTACCAGTAACGTCTCACATATCAGTCTACAGCAGGTTAGGAGGATTTCAGACTTGCGGATTTAGGTACTGGGGCCGATTCCACAAAGCAATGTGTGGCTTAAATCAAAATTTAAGCTTAGTTCAACTTACGACACATTTAATTTCTACAGCCGAAAAGTAAGTTTTTTTTTCAAAGTTTGGCTAAAATCAAAAATGGCTTTGTCGAATGAGGAAAATTAACTGTGGTCCTAGCCTAGGCGACAGACATATGTATAGCACCCGCCAACCAAAAATGGGCGTTCCGGATCAGTTATTACAACGTCCGATGCATACCACCAAAGAACATATACAGTACATGTACATGAAGTAGGCAAATAGGGCGGATTCATGCAAACAGGGCGGATGCATGCAAATAGGGCGGATGCATCCAAATAGAAGCAGTCAACAATTTTTGAATGATGACGGGAAGGTACAAGCCTGTTCTAGGAGAATGAATTAAACCAGTATCTGAGTCACTCCGAGAACCTCGAGAAAGCCACCAAGTTGTCGTCTGGTTATAGACATACCAGCTGACTTGAATCCTCAACTGAGTAAAAGCTCAAAATATCTTTCGTTAAATCCGTTCTCCAAGTGATGACGGATTGTATTTTCGTGGATTTTGCCGATTAAGCCTTTCCTAATAATAAATTAATCCGCAATCTGGAAAGGGTTAATCCGACAGAGCCTCCAAAATCTAATCCAATCACTAAGGAAACGGGTTTTACGGAAGATTTTTTAGGGTAACGGGAGCTTGAATCAGATATTTAAACATACCTCACAATTTAAGAACTATGTCAATTGTCTTCTGAGATAATTATATGTATGAACCAATGTATGCTTAGGTTTTTACGTGGTATTTAACATTTTTTTCAATCATGACGACAAGACATCATTAGGAGTGTACCATATACACCGTGTCTTCAAGTGCTACCGCCACTGAAGTATCATGCCGAAGACACCAGATATGACAGCCCATCCAGTCACATTATACTGACATTGAGCCAACCAGTCATGTTTCCTTGCTCTAACATCTCAGAGCTGAGCGTCAAGACTTTTAAAGCCTTTGGTATGACCGGATCCTGGTTTGATCCCAGATCTCCCGACTTGTGCCTCTATGATAAACTGATAGATAGCTCGACCGGCAGCTGCCCTCTATGGACACACTTCTGAGAACGTAAGGTTTATTTCAGACCTACCATGTCCTTTATTGTCAGGGCTCCCAGTGAGTATGCAATCGTGTTGGGAGGTGTCGCAATAGGCATCATAAAAGCACATTTAGCAGCTATAGTCAGAGGGAAAAGCAACGCTAGTGGGTCCAGATTAGCCAGTATCGCCTGAAACGAAAATACAAGGATACCAGATGTGGATCTTCAGAAAAGAGAACAGGATATTCGGGGAAAAAACCAGTTTGACCTCACAAAAAATATCCTTTCGTTACAAGCTGATAGCATTGAAGTAAATCCGTATTATCTCAAACATACACACTAGAAATAAGTGTTTCGTTTTAAAACACAGTTCTGTCTAGAAATGCGCCCTGTTGTTTATCCATAAACACTACTTTAACCATAAACATGGCATATGTTAACATATTAAATGCCACATGTTATGTAAATATGTCACATGTTTATAGTATTAAACACGTTTAGATGTTTACCGGCTTTTTACACTAAATATAAACACAAAGCCATGCCATTTGTGTTTATTGAGAATATCCACATTACTATGTAAACATCAGACATGATTACTCTAATAAACACATCTCTTCAGTTACTAAACATACTTTTTATGAGAAAACACTAGAACGCTTTTCTGAACTGTAACACACCAGTTGTGTGTGACCATTTGCCAATTATCACAATGTCGTCGTTGCTCTGGTTTTACTCTCTGTGTACTGTATAGTCTTTTATAATGCGCCTATCACACTCACCATCTGACCAACGATTGGCAGTAGCATGGTGATAGCCGCTGAGTTGCTGATGAACTCTGCGAGGAAAGTGGTCAGTGAAGTGACCACTAAGGTCAAAACCCAGGGCTCGAGAGTGACAAACCCTTTAAAGTGTTCCCCGATCAGAGGTGTTAGGCCCGACTCCTGAAATATGAAACAAAAGTCTCAGAGAAGCAGTTCTCATTTTAAGAAAAATTTGACGCAACAGCTCAAGTGAATAAGTTCTACTGAATTAAAACTTAAAACAATACTTCAAGAAAAGTAAAGTTCTCTTATAGTGAAACTTGCAAAAATGGACCTAGAGAGGTAGCTCAGTTGAAGGGAAATTTTGACACAGTCATTCCAGGGAAGTAGTCTTCTTGAAGAGAGAAACAGGAGAGGATTTGAAACGCTCCTCTTGAATAGAAATTTTTCAAAAAACAAAATTAACAAATTTCCGATGTGCTCAATGTTAGAACAGCGGTTTCTTGTCTGAAGCTGCAAGCAGATAGGAACCAGCTACTATTTGGTACATCTCACCAAGATTGAAACACCATCAGCAAACCAGATTAAATGCAATAGATTCATCTAAAACCTACATTCAGCTAAATACGGCGGAAAATAAACATATCCTTTGCCATTTGCCCAGAGTAAGGTCGGACGGTGATATAAGCCATTGTGATTTAGATAAATCTTCATTTTTTCTCTGATTTCCAATGATTTAAATACATATTTCACTGTAAGTTCCCTGTACGGCTCTGTCGGTTTCAGGTGATTCCGTGTATTATTTATTTGTTAGTTCTTGTTGACAAAAAGCGGTCGACGAAGCTTGTGTGCCTAAAGATGGTGGAGGACAAATTGTATTCCATCAATAGAGTGTGAGAAAGTTCGTCGGTAATTTACCAAAGGGCAGTGGTTTACGCCGGGTTCTCGGGTGTTCTCCACCCAATAACACGGACCGCATTCGTATAAGTGATACGTTATTTTGTATGACAGTAAACAAAATCTAATAGACATCAACCAGCTCATGCTGGTTTCCTCTCCGGCGGTACGTGGGAAGGTCTGCAGCAACCTGCGGATGGTCGTGGATTTCTACCGGGGTCTGTCCGGTTTCCTCTCACCATAATGCTGGTCGCCGTCGTATAAGTGAAATATTCTTGAGTACGGCGTAAAACTCCAATCAAATAAATGAGTAAATAAATAAACATCACAATAAAACGGCGCTGCACATCATACCTGGCAAGCTTTCACCATGGCAAATGAGGCTCCTAAAATAAGCACAACGCCCAAGGGTAAGGTGTTGGTAACATCTGTCCAGTTGATAATGGGAGAAAATTTCGAATTTTTTTTACCTGAAATACAACATGATTTTTACAGGTAAATGAATGACATTCTATAATATTTGCGGATGAGAAAACAATTGATTGTAACTCTATCTCAATCCAAATATTTCGTTCATAAAAAAAAAGAATTATGTTTAACCATTCAGACAAACAGATATCACAATCGAGATCAACCCCATCCAATTCCTGGAATGTTTGAAAGGGTTATAGCCCATGGGTGAGAGCTCTCTAATGTGCCAGAATATTTAGTCAAATGTAAGTTGTCTCCTATATTCAAAGCTAGATTCCACTGACTTGCATTCTGTTGTCTCCAAGGTTGATTACGTGCTTTGTTTGATTGTTTTTCAATGCCGTACTTAACGTTTTTTCACTTATATAAGAATTTGGACAGTTTGATACACATAATCACACCAGACAACTGGTATTAAAGGAACTTCAGACTACGTAAAGCGCCACAAGAGCGCCGTCAGCGGCTCAGTGCTACACTGAGAGAAAAGTTTGGGACAACTGACTAAAAGATCTGAGTTATACAATTGAGTTAATTCAATTCAGAAATAAAAACTCAAAGTCATAATACCAGATCATCTGAGTCATGAAACTCATCTGGTTATATTGTTGACTCATTTGGTTAGTCGAAAAACAAACAGGCGTCTGTCATAACTCAACTGATCTGGTCGTATGATTCAGATTTCTAAACTGAATTAGCTCTATCGTATAAATCAGATTTTTCAGTCAGTGGACCCAAACTTTTCTCTCAGTGTACTGCAAAAGGCCCCATAAGCAGAGGGAACAATGGTATGTACACATATAACGCTGTCTCGCTGCAACCGCTAGCCGAAGAATCCATGCAGAGACGACGCCCAAAAGTCATATTATACTGACACTTGAAAGACTATTCCTTTTTTGTTGAGCATTAACTTAGGTATACCGAGAGGAAATAATGTAAGATCTTTTTAACAGAGCTTTTAGTGAAACAGGGAGGCAGGAGGAACCGCAAAGGTCTCGTAGCCCTTGATATATATTTTCTTAGTTCTTTCGGGGTTTATGTTAAACGTCGTTTTTGGGAATTGGAACGTTCTTATTGGTTGACGGGTGGTATACGAATGCCTGTTTCGACGCATAGATTCACGCACGGTGAGAGCGAGGAAAAAATCCTGTCTAAGTCCGGGCTTGAACCGGCACATCGTGTTTCCTAGCGATGAACGAACAAACGTCTTTAACCAGCATACACGAACAACATTTATTACCGAAAAAAAAATTTTTTTTCTAATCCCGGTCTCAAATGATCGGATATATCTGATATCATCACACAGGCAGCATGCATTTGTTGTCCCTTTTTTGAAGACTCAGGCAGTGAACCACGATCAGTAAGGAATTCTTGATGTCGTTACGCGCACACGAGAAAAATTTCAAGGGTTTTGTTGTTGTTGTTGTTGTCTGGATTACGAAATCCCTTTTTCAACAATCAATGTTGTCCATGTGCGCTGGGGTTTACCTTCTGAGCTGCCACATAACAGCTTCGTGGGAGACTTTGCAGGGATTATAAACAACAGCACCATTAATAATGACGGAGTCACCGAACTACCTACAAACCTTAACCAAAAAGAAAAACTGAATATTCAGTAATCGTGTTTTACTGATATGTTTTAACAGCATCGATTTGAATAATTGTTGTTCACCAAGATTTCATAACTTTACCATTTAAAACTGTAACAAGTTGTTATGTGAAGGCAACATTAACATTTAACACTTCAGAAATGTGTTATGGGCATATAACTTAAACATTTAACACTTTGGCAATGTGTTATGGGCATTTAACTCTAACATTTAACACTTCAACTATGTGTTATGTGGATGTAATTTAATATGTGGTACTTTAGCAATGTGTTGTGTGTATATAACTTTAACATTACGTAGTTACAAAGATCTAATGAAATAAACAGAGATAAACATACTCAACTACAAAATACCACTCTTACATTTTATCACTGACAAAGGTAAAACCAAAGTGATGTTTGCTCTTTTTCTAGAATTTCTTTACATTACAGGTATAAACAGGTATATCCAAGTATATGACAAAACATTCTAACACATCAGCATAATTAATCCCGAAAGAATAAATCTGTTAAAATAAATCGAGATATAACAAAGTACTTACCCTTCTTCAAACACTGAATTCCACCCCGGTATAAAATAAAGATCCTCTGTCAAAAACAGCACCACCAGTAGTAACAGAAACGCCAAGGTCATGACCTCTGGGTAACTGTAGTGGGATGCAGAACATGGTTTGCGTTTAAAAGTCAGTTCTGTGTCAGTGCCATACTCAAGAATTTTTTACTTATTCGATGACGGTCAGTTTTATGGTTGGAGGAACCGGGGTATACCACCGACATTCGACAAGTGATAAGCTGTGTGGTTTTTACTGACGTTTAATTTATTTGTTGTCAAACCAGCGACGGCCGATTGTTGCGCCCATCAAGAGATGATTGCCACGAAATGAGCAAATTCCCTGTCCAAGGCCGGGGTTGATCCCGTACTCGGTGTGTCTTTGCCACTGAAAGACATGAGGCGCCTTAAGCACTCGGTCACAACCACTCGGTCACTCGTATACCAGCCATCAACCAAAATGGACGTACTAGGTCAATAACCACAAGGCAAATTCCCAAAACGACGTTTAACTAAAAAAAACACCTAAGAAATTAAAAAAGTATATAAACTACAAAATTAAGACAAAAAAAAGACGCGAGGAATGTTCTAAACGAAGGAGTGAAATCAGTATATAAATCGAGTATTCAAATTGTCGTTGTCTTATTCTTGACACTGAGAGTGGCCACACCCGTCTTTCATACTAACCAGAAAGTAACCCTTCATAAGGAATAACAAAAATCTTACCTCCACGGCCCTAATCTACTGTACTCTTGTTGCAAGTGTTCTTGAACACGTCGTTCTGCTCCGACCATTTTCCCTGTGACTGTGCGACGTCTGAACAGTCCCCTGGGGATACATTATAACATTGTATTTATCTACTAATGGTATTTACTTGTGCTACCAATGGTTTATTTATATGTTCACTAACACTGAGACAATGGTCTTTTCTCCACTTTCATATAAGGATATATACTCTACATGACCGTGTCAGTAACATTAATAGGAGAAGCTATACTCAGTGCTCATACTAGTAGTGGTTACTAGGAATTTCCCTTGCAGCTCAATTAGTATAGTGACGGATTTCGTATCCGGAGGTACGAGTTCGAATCTCAGTGTTACCCACAGATTAAATTATACAACCATTGCACGGTCACTTCGATGACGTCATGGTACCAAACTTTCGTCCTAAAATCCCCAGCCAGGCAAATCTTTTTCACACCACATCAAAGGGCGGGGATTTTATTTCCACTCAGGAATATTTCCCTAATACGGCGGCGGCCAGCATTATAGTGGGAGAAAAGTAGACAGAGCCCGGAAGAACCCCACCATTAATCCTTTGTTGCTGAGGGACCTTCCCACGTACGACCGGAGAGAAGCCAGCATGAGCTGAAATAACACTTTACAGCGACCCCAATGGTAAGATGCTCCGAATTAAGTCATTATGCAGCCTTTGAACTAGGGAGGCCCAGTACAAAGCTAGTGTGTAAGTGTATGAAAGTGTTCAATTGGGCAGTAAATTGCCCGTAGAATAAAAAAATGAAAACTTGGTGTAACCATAAGGGTGTTTTGTTGTAATGCAAATGATAGCATATTGAATGTTACGCCTTGCCAAAATCCCCTTATACGCCGAAATCGCACTAATAAATACATACGGATGAATTTATTCCTGTACAAGTGAACTCCCTTGATGTCAATACAACACATGTCCTCTGTTTTCCGGGCTCTCCAGCATAAATTGTGATGCTGAATGTTGTTTATTTCTGTTACTCCTGGAACACAGCGCATGGATTGCGTAGGACTAAAATTGAAGTCTTCTTGTGGACTATATATAAGTCCTCGAGGCACGTCCCTTCTCATTATTTCAGGTTATTGTTCGTTAAGTGGGGTAACACTTTTTACCTTTGTCTGATTAGGCCATGGTGATAAGGGGGCGTCTAAATCACTACCGTCTAAGCAATTAAATGAACAGTCAGAATAAACGCTAACTGAGGTAAATTGACAAGAGGTCGGATTTCACTGGTTTCGTATGACCACGTGTCAATTATCACACTGTAGTCACTGCTATAGTTTTAATCTCCATAGTCTTTTACATTAAACTAGTCGAACTACCGTATTTCACCTAAAGCTTGGTATACAAAATCACACTGTGAGAAGCACATCAGGGCCCTAAAAAAATGATACTATTCCTAGCACACTGGTTTCTCTCGATCATAAACCTGACGAATCAATGTCACGAACAATTTTCGAGATATATACTTATGATACATATACATTCGGTAAAACGGGTAAGTATATGATTAATCCGTTCAAGTTTAAATTCATGTCTTTCTTCCACAATGAGGGGCCTCCGTGGTTCAGTTGGTTAGCGCGCTAACGCAGCATAATGACCCAGGAGCCTCTCACCAATGCGGTCGCTATGAGTTCAAGTCCAGCTCATGCTGGCTTCCTCTCCGGCCGTACGTGGGAAGGTCTGGCAGCAACCTACGGATGGTCGTGGGTTTCCCCCTCTGCCCGGTTTTCACCCACCATAATGCTTGCCGCCGTCGTGAAATTTTCTTGAGTACGGCGTAAAACACCAATCAAATAAATAAATAAATAAACAAATCAATTGTTCCACATCGCACTTTTGTGTGTCTGGTTTTCACCACCTTAAACACTGGACCTGAAAGTTTAGAAATCTTCTGAAAATAAAATTACGTCAAACACGAATCAGATAAATCAAATAATTGGACGAAAAGCGTCTCTGACTTACTTTCCTTTGAGAAATAAAATGACAAACCAAATCCAGGTCAGAAATATAACGATGACGCCTATAGGGCCGGCGAATACCAACCAGCTTACGAAAGTAAGCTTGGACTGAAGGCCATACGCCCTGTAAAACCTGCAAGATAAAAGTGGATGAATTTGATTGAGTGACTGATTGATTTATTGGCCGGCGATATGACTGACTGAGGGATTATTACTTTACGCCATGCTCAATGCTGTTTCACTTATACGATGACAGCCAGATTTATGTAAAAGTCTTTATAGAGTTAATATTTCAGATATGTATTTAAAGAGGCTTATAAGGGAGATCTTTGGAAAAAAAATTGATCGACGCAAATCCAATCGATTTTTTACCATTATTTTAGAATAGCCCGATTCACGTGTAACCGTTCAAAATTGGTAATAAGTTCGTAAAATTTATTATGCAACCCGTTTCATAACTTTTTCAAACTTCAGAATCATTTTAACACAATGAATAGGACTGGTATGAGTCTGATATTTTCTGAAGTTGAATCCAATGTGGAACGCTTGTAGAAACCAAAAACTTCAATTGCGCCTAAATAAATCCATAAATTAATCTGAATTGAGAGGTCTAACATTAACTTATACAAACTGCGGGGAAAAGCCAAGGAAAATTTTACTTTTTCTTCCAAAATACAACGTCTCTAGTCTTTATCTTGTAGTGATTACGTAATATTTTTTCTTGGCCATTTTGCAGGCCCAAGTATTGTGCAAAATATACACGGACCGCACGATTACGAAAGAGGGAGCATTATTTTCAGATATTTGACTAAGTTCGTGCATTTTGTTCATTGTTCAAACCTTCAAGTGCAAAATTTCAACTCCCATTTTGCAACTGTTCATTTGTTTTCATATTTCTTGCTTTTTATAATGACCTGCATATAAAGCAAATTAGGGGGCTATAGTTTGTCAGCATAAGGAGGAAAGTGCACACAAGGAAATGCGCCAAAGGTCGCAAACAAGGTTGTACTCAGAACCATATCTCCCCAACCCACCCCACCCCGCTCCCTCTAAGGCCTTGCCCGGTTTCTTCCCATCATAATGCTGGTCGCCGTCGTATATGTGAGATATTCTTGAATACGGCGTAAAACACCAATCAGGTAAAGAAATTTAACCAATCTTAACAAGCTATATTAAACCTCAACAGTCCCTAAGTCACTTACTCTTGGATGAGTCCCACGGCCACAAAATTGCTGGGACCGCCGGTGAGGGTAATAACAGAACCCAGGATAGCACCATATCCAATACAGAGAGACAGAGCCTTGTGCAGACGCTCGATTTCATCTATATACTGTTTGCTGTGGATATAAAACAGAGGACGCTCATGTTCAAAACTTAATAACGTAGTTCTTAAAAAAATTTCTGATGATGGTATTTGACTGTTTATTAACGCTGCACTATTTAATTTATTCAACAGCTTTCATAGAACTAACCGCCGCACAACATAAGTATGGGTGGTGGAAATCGGAATCCCCGGGGTATAAAACCACCGCCTTTTGAATAGTAAATGACTGGTTTCCCACTACAGTGTGACGCCCAAACTTTCACTCTGAAGAAACAAATGATCGTCTATGCTCTTTTTATGCAAGACCACATAAGTATCCATAAATACTAGAGAATCACTGGGGTACACTCTTGTGGGCCGAGTTGTTCAAACTGGTTTAAGACTTAACACCAATGCAGTCGCTGTGAGTTCAAGTCCAGTTCATGCTGGCTTCCTCTCTGACCGTATGTGGGAAGGTCTGCCGCTAACCAAATGAGCCAAGGAGGCCCCCGCTGGAGCGATAGAAACAAGACATACCTGACGCCATGATTGATGGATTTGTCACCTGACTGTTCTTTAACGTCATATTCCAGAATTTTTCATTTTTATCCGCGAGCATTCATTTTTATGGGTGAAGGAAATCGAAATTACCGGAGTAAACCACTCACCTTTGGCAAATTAAATGCGTGACAACGCCGTATTTATTCATTTGACTGGTGTTTTCCTCCATATTCAAGAATATTGCACTTATACCACGACGGCCAGCATTATGGTTGGAGGAAATCGAGCAGATACCGAGGGAAATCCACTAGAATCTGCAAATTGCTTGCAGACCTTTCCAGGTACGACCAAAGAGTAAGCCAGCATGAGCTGAAATGTTGCCGTAAGGACACCATTAGAACAACAGTAAGTACAATGTCTAAAAAAAATTATTTAAATTGAAAGAAAACTATGCTTGCTGAAAGTTCGCAAAAAAAGATTGTGTTACTGCTACAAAATATTGAGTTATGTTAGATACATTTGTTTTGTATTTCCAACAGAATGCTATATTTCTTAGTGTATGGAGATAATGCGTTTGTCATAATATGATATTACGTTGCAGTCACATGGGCTATTCTGGTAACACTGAGAAGACATAATAGTGTGTTAAATTTAACGGGGTCTCCGTTAGCCCGTAGGGGTTAGCACGCCAGCACGGCCCAATGACCCAGTAGCTTCTCACCAGTACGCTCGCTATGAGGTCAAGTCCAGCTCATGCTGGCTTCCTCTCCGGCCGGAAATAGGTGGATCTGCAGCAACATGCGGGTGGTTGCGGGTGGTTGCGGGTTGCTCCCGGAATCTGCCGGGTTTCCTCCCATCATAATGCTGGTCGCCGTCGTATAACTGATATAGTGTTGAGTACGGGGTAAAACACCAATCAAACAAAAAAAATAAATAAATATAAATTTAACGGAATAGATTTTAGAGTTTAAGCTGGACACGATACTAAACTACACTTGCTTAGAAGCTTAGCTACTTTGCATTTTCGCTGCCTCCGACATACTCGATATCGGATTCCTCGTCTTCTGATCTGTCATCTTGTTCTCTGTCTTCAATTTCGTAATCTTCAAAGATAATCCATGGAAAAGTATTTTATACTGTTAAATGTCGTTGAGGGTCTGAGGGCAGTTCAAAACTTCACACTGCCGTGATGTTAATGCTTGCAAACTGAGGTTGAATATGTATGTATCCATATATTTCATAGGAATTTAACGTCGTTTGTCATATTTTTACTCGACTACCTTCACTAAATTGTCAGGTCGACATCAAACATACATTAATTAAAGTTTAAATTCAACCTAATAACAGACTATACGGCATCGATTAAATTAAAGTAGAGTTGGTGACGACAGTGTGGTACTTGTTAAATGGTCACTCGCTGTTCAGATATGGCATCATGTCAGTTTAGATCAGGTAGTGTTTCGTTCTGACTGTTCATGTAAATTCTTGTAAAGTATAACAACGTATCCACCCTATAGCACCACGGCTTAAGAAGAAAAAGGTAATAGTTCACCGGCGATTACTGCACTTTCATAATCGCCAGTAATTAAGAATAACTTAAAATGATGTGTTGTCATCACATTTAACATACAATAACAAGAAAACAATACAACGGGTCCTTGTCACTTACCATTTTCCAATGTCACGTTTTTCAACTTGTCCATGATACTTTTAACGATGGGCGACATCAAAGCAGTGACACCTGCGGTGATGAACATGGACAGCAATGATGTACACACCAACATCCCCAATATCAACCTGCAATCCAAGGATAGAGGAAACAGGATTAAACGGTATTATAATGTTCTGGATTCTTTTACTGACGAGACATAACACTGATGTTCTGGTTCGAACAATGCTGACTGCAGAAAGTATCATATAATAAGAAATATTACATTAATTTATTTATTTCACTGGTGTTCAGGAATATTTCACTTATACGACAGCGGCCACCATTGTGGTGGAAGGTAACCGGGCAGAACTCGGGGAAAACACACGACCATCAGCAGATTGCTGGAAGACCTTCCCGCGTACAGCTGGAGAGGAAGCCAGCATGAGCTGGTTTTGAACTCACAGTGACTGCATTGGTGAGAGGCTCCTGAGTGATTGTGTCGCGCTTGCACGCTAACTACCTCGGTCACGGAGGCCCCCCAAAGGATTACAGCACAGAGAGTAAAACCAAAACAGTGACAAGAGTGTGATTGTTGGCAAATGTTCACAGGTAATCGGTGATAATTGGCAATACGGCCTATTGTGAATTTACCTCCGTTAGGGTTTTACTCTAACTATTTATATATATGCTTAAAAATCAGCAACATGCAACCCCCTCCCCCCAACCACTCCCTAACACAATGGCTTAAGCAGAATTAAGTAAACAAGAATGCAGTGATGGTTGTTGCAATATATTAACCGTTACTCTAGAATCACTGATACATTGTCAACACACAAATGCATTAAATTCAGCAAAAATTTAATTGAAAGCATACGTTGCAAAATGACATCACGCCAATAGTTATTGCGAGCCAGTGGTATGCCAACCCAGGACCTTTGGCTTTTGATGATAGCCGACTCACCAGTGCGGCTTTGTTCCGATCAGCTTTAACATGCCCAGAGCCACACGTCTGTGAAGACCCCAGCGTTCTATTGCTGCCACAAGGCCAAATATACCTATAATGGTAATGGATGGGTCCTGCAAGTACAAGTTTTGAAAATATAATTTGGTCAAAGCAAAGAAGAGTTTAACGGTTTAAGACCTAACAAAGATTTCAGTGGTCAAGGACTTGGGATCTAACAACTATCTTAATGGTCAAGAGTTTGGTACCTATCAACGATCAAAGCGGTCAAGTGTTCGATGCCTAACAACAATCTTAGTGGTTCAAGGCTTGGGCTCTGGCAACGATCTTAGTTGTTCAAGGTTTGGGATCTGACAACGATCTTAGCGGTTCAAGACTTGGGATCTGACAACGATCTTAGTGGTTCAAGGCTTGGGATCTGACAACGATCTTAGCGGTTCAAGGTTTGGGATCTGACAACGATCTTACTGGTTAAGGACTTGGGATCTGACAGCTGGGGTAAAATGACAAGAGGTCCGATTTCACCACTTACAAGTGACCATTTTCAAGCTATAACATTGACGTCGCTGCTCTGTTTTTACTCTCTATGCTACACATCTTTAAGCATATTATTGATTCAAGGATTGGGATCTGACTACGATCTTTGTGGTTCAAGGATTGGGATCTGACAACGATCTTTGTGATTCAAGGCTTGAGATCTGACAACGATTTTTGTGGTTCAAGGCTTGGGATCTGACAGCGATTTTTGTGGTTCAAGGCTTGGGATCTGACAGCGATTTTAGTGCTCAAGGGCTTGGGATCTGACAGCGATTTTAGTGCTCAATGGCTTGGGATCTGACAACGATTTTAGTGCTCAAGGGCTTGGGATCTGACAGCGATTTTAGTGCTCAAGGGCTTGGGATCTAGCGACGATCTTTTTGATCAAGGTCTGGGATCTAGCAATTACATGTACCCAAGGGCTTGAAAATCACTTAAGTAATCTTTCACTCGTGGGTATTTAGAGCTATAAAACATTAAAAAGAGCTGTGTTAAGATTGAGGAAAACTTCCTGTTACGTCATAGAACATGTTCCTAACCACTTTATAATATGTACCGCAGAATTCAAACATTTCGGTGAATTTACTTCTTTTAAAAAAATCTAAAAAAAAGGCAACAAATAACTGAAAGACTTTTCTCGCACTGCATTCAGGTGACCGTTTGATGAAGCTAACTTCATTTTTTAGCTTTATTTTTAATGCGCAAAAATGGAAATGTATATACTTTTGAACGATTTTTCACATAGGCTACTCCTAACCTCAAATGTGCCACTCTACGCTCTCCCTACATCACTGTCATCACCATAGACAAGCTTGACCTATGGAGCCAGTGAGACGTACGTATGCTTGTTTACGCTTAGCCTCATCACGTGTGTCCTCCCGCGGGACTATTTAATCAGCATTCTTCAATAAAATTGTTTCAGGTTTTGGTTAGAATCATGTTGTACATACTCCGGATAAAGAGAAGAAAATGCATGTGTATGCGAATTATTAGAAATTACGGTTTGTGTGTTCTGACATCCCTTCCTGCCTAATCACCGTGACCCCAGTGACCTCGGCGTTGTTCAAGATATCTACACAAAATTCGCAAGTGGTGACAGTGATGTAAAGCGAAAGGTAGAGAGTGACGCACACGCTGTGAGGAGTACGGGATTTTCATTCTGCTACACCTTTTCCCGCTACCTTAATATATTCCGCACAGACTTGACGAGTCGTCAAAACGCTCAAAAGTGGAAAGAGGACGGCTGGTAACATTGACGTCACTGGAAACGGCAGGACTTCCAAAACCCAGAATGTTACCAGAATGGAGACAGCGTAGGCACATCTACCCGGCTTCAACAGAGACAATGTAAGGATCGGCATAAACGAGAGTGGCTTATATAAGAAAAGATTTATTTATTTGATTGCTCTTTTACGCCGTACTCAATAATATTTCACTAATAAGAAAAGACAACACTAAAACAAATGTGTACATGCATAGACAAAGTATTCCACCTGATGTTTATTTTTTTATTTGATTCGTGTTTTACGCCGTACACAAGAATTTTTAACTTACACGACGGCGGCAAACATTTATACCTTTTTAAAAAACTAATTTATTTCAGCAATGAATCTATTCCGGCAAAATTTCCCGCAAAACTGTCGGTATCGTCTTGCACTCAGACTCCTTGATGAAGCAGAAGAAAGATTCAATATGAAATAGGCTTAAACCCGCGGCCATCAGCGAGTTGCTGTAGATCTTCCCACGTACGGTCGAAGAGGGACATGAACTCACAGCGACCGCATTAGTGAGAGGCTCCTGGGTCATTACGCTGCGCAAGTGCGCTAACCACTTTTAGAGGTCTTTTCCTGCAAGTGAGATACCCGCATAGAAGCATAAGATGTCAAAACTTTGACCGACCGACCGACCAAGTAACGGACAGACAGACTGGTAGACAGACATTCCGGAAGATAGACAGACAGACAGACAGACAGACGAGCAGATGGAAATATCGACCGGCAGATCGACTGACAGAGCTGTTTGTCGTAGCTGTTTGTCGCGGTTAAAACTTGCACTGGAACAATTCAGGAACAGAAGTTCACAAATTTCTTTGTCCAACTTACCTGGCCTTCAACTGTGTAAAGAATAGGTAAGAGAATCAGCGGGGTAGTCACGGACATGAGGATTGCTTTCATGTCCCTGAGAGACCGGAAGAGCTTCCTAGGCCTCATGATGTGTATGCTCACAGGGTAGCCTGAACTTCAAAGCTATAAAAGTGAAGTGTTATACATGTATATAAAGTCTGTGATGGTTATTCCACCAGTTTGATAGTTGTGGAGGAGGAAGAGTGCTCACAGCGTAACACATTGTAACATTGTTAGGTGTTTAATTTACAATTTACGAAAGTATTTTTCTCAGATGGCCAATGAACACTTTTGGGTGATTTGTTCCAAACATTATATAACTGTTTTAAAATCTTGTTAATTTATTCATTCATTTGATTGAAATTTTACGTCGTACTCAAGAATATTTAATTTCTAAGGCGGCGGCCAGCTGTATGGCGGGAGGTAACCAGGCAGTGACGAGGGAAACTCACGCCCATACGACTGGAGAGAAAGTTAGCACGAGATGGGCTTGAACTCAGAGCGATCGCATTGGTGCGAGCGCCCTAGATCACTGTGTTGTACATGCACGCTAGCTACTATAAGCCACGGAGGCCCCTTGAAATCTTGTATACTGTAACATTACAGCTACTGCCTGAAGCAATCATTACGCCATGTTCGCACTGATATTTTACAACACTAACACGTTCTATCATTTTAACACTTGATATTTTAGGAGAGTTATTGAATGCGAACGTTAGAAACAAATTTAGGTGTTCAGTTAAAAGTTTTCTGAATGGGTTCCAATAATCCATAAAAGGGCCTAATTTCATTAAACTTCATAAATCAAGCTTTCATATCTCTTCTCGTAATTATTCCATATCTTAATTATCCTAATTATGGCCCTAGACAAAGTCCTTTATGAAAAGAGTTAAAATAATTTTCGGAAGTCTTGTGAAAATATAGCCTTCAATCTTTAGAGTTCATTTGTTGTTAACAAAAAAAAAATCAAAAAAAAATGATGCCGAGTTGCGTGTCACTGACAGTATGGCCCATGCCCACCTTACAGTTCGCACATTGGACTGGGCTAAAAAACAAACAAACAAACAAACAAAAATAGAAAAGAAAAAGTAAGTAAACATATGTTAAGAGACGGTTTTCATCGATCTTGCTTATTATGCTCACTGCTTTTTTATGCGTTCTTTTTCCTTTAAGAATACTTCATTTCATATTTAAACTTAGGACAATGAAATAAATACAGATCGCGAGTATTAGAATGGGGTCATGATTATAAAAGGAAAGAATCCGGTTAAATAGTCAGACAGAAACCATCGTCTCTTGAATGACGCCTGACAAAAGTCTTTGCAAAAGCTCTGGTTTCCTTAATCTGCTCTGA
Organism: Liolophura sinensis; assembly: GCF_032854445.1. Classification (NCBI taxonomy): domain Eukaryota; kingdom Metazoa; phylum Mollusca; class Polyplacophora; order Chitonida; family Chitonidae; genus Liolophura; species Liolophura sinensis. The sequence goes on along the minus strand of NC_088304.1, from coordinate 13,977,227 downwards.
GACTCACTGGTGATCGGGCCAATAAGTAGCTGACGACGTTTGACATCTGGCACGAATTAAATTCTTAACGTTCATTGAAGACCACTTGTGTTAGACCAATATGGTCTTCACATCTGTATGTATGTCACATGTGATGAAAGTCTGTCAATAACTTGCCACAGGTCGGTGGTTTACGCCTGTAACTCCGATTCCCCCCACCCAAGAAAATTGACGGCTATAAGTGAGAAATTCTTGGTTATGAAGTTAAAAAACAATAAATTAAATAAATATCATTCAAATAAATAAACAAAACCGTAATCTATACTCTGCGGAGGCCGGGTTCGAACACACGACTTTTGAATTGACATGTTAGAAGCAGTCTGCAAGTATACTGACGTCAGACAATCTAAATCTCATACATGGTAGGATACACAAGCATATTCTAGCGTTAGGATAGTGACATAGATACAGATCGTGTGCATACCAACGTCCTGAATATAGACCCGAGTTTGAACATACCGTATACATCGCCATTACGTAACCAGTTTGTCACCAAACGGCATGCCAAAGGCAGGAGTGAGCAACAGACCTACACAGCTCCTCCAGTGACGCTGACACCTGATTTAACAATGTAGGCCTACTAACGTACCGAGCAGGTCAGCTTCACCCACTCCTAAGAGGAAATCGACGCTGTTGAAAGCCGAAAATTTTTCTGCCTGCCAGAAAGCTTCGGAAATGCATTATAACAAGCTCTGGGTCCGACATTACACTACTCTCGTTGCTATGTGTCGATCGGCCATTTTGCGGCACGTCTGCACTACTGATATAAGGCTACAGCGTGTAGGGGTTAGAGAGTAAAAGTAGAGCAGTGACGACAGCTAGTGTGATAACTGACACTGGCGTATACGTCTGTTCTTACAGTATAAATTACGTGTCCATCGACCTGGACAAAAAAAAAAAATCACAGCTATCATATGGGCATGATACAGCCGCAGGAAAAGACGTTTACGAATCTTATTTAACCTATATATAGGCCTAGCTGTTTTTAGAACATGCCTGAACAGCACCGCTTTGACCCGATTTACTGACTATCAGAACAAATTATGGCTGCTAAACACGTAACTACGGGAGCCTATTCGTGTCAGAGTGGTAAAAAAATCGACTTTCTTCTGTCGAAATCACAATTTTGTCTCTCATTTGTCTCTGATGGAAGCCGATAGTAGACATCTCGCTATCTCGACCTTTCTAATACAGGGCGAGGCAGCGAGGTAACGAGGACGCGAAACGAGGTAACAAGGCAGCGAAGCGAGGTAACGAAACAGCGAGGGAGCGAGGTAGCGATGCGAAACAGCAAGGTAGCAAGATTAACATAATCTCTCTACATAATCTCGCCGTACGTGGGAAGGTCTGCCAGCAACCTGCGGATGGTCGTGGGTTTCCCCGGGCTGTGCCCGGTTTCCACCCACCATAATGCTGCCCGCCGTCGTATAAGTGAAATATTCTTGAGTACGGCGTAAAACACCAATCAAATAAATAAATAAATAAATACTCTACATAATCTCTCTACCTCGCTGCCTTGCTACCTCGACCTTTGCAAAGGGCGCGGCAGTGAGGAAGCGAGGTGTCGAGGCAGCGAGGTGGGTAGCAGTTATTATAATCACTTTAGTGTCAGGCTGAGGCTTACACCGCATGTAAGTTCTTGAGACACCTGTGATGCCGGTTGAAATCAACACACTCCAATTTCCTGGCCCTGTAACTATTATAAAATAGTCCCAGCTGGGTCAGTAATATTCAGCGGAGATGTGAAGGGAAGCTTTAGGAACTGGGGTGCAAAAGCTGGGGTGGTGGGGGGTTTGGAGCTGGGTCAAGATTTTTGTTTGCGTATATATAGTGATCACTTTTGCTTCCACCATTGCACGTCTTATTAATCTTGACTACGCCATATTTCAGTGGAAAAACTTGCTTTATTATTTATTTATTTGTTTATTTATTACTCAGTTGTGGCTTTACGCCGTGAATCGTAAGAATCTTTCACCTGTACGACGGCAGACAGAATAATGGTGGAAGGAAACCGGACAGAGCTCGCCAAAAAACCTACAACCACCCGCAAGGTGTTGAGAGACCTTCCCATGTACGACCGGAAGCCGGTCAGAGCTGGACTTGAATTCATAGCGGCCTCATTGGAGAGAGGCTCTTGAGTCATTACACTGCGCTAGCGCGCTAACTTCCTCGACCACTGAAATTTGAGGGATAAATTATTTATGCATTTCGCTTTTACACGGTTATATTATTTTGCGTAACGGTAATAATGGCGCTGTGCTATGTAGCATTATTGTATCTGTAGAACCTCTGACACCTTTGTCAGTTTGCCTCCGTTATATTCGTTTATCTCCGTGTGTTTACTTTTCCACATGTGCGCGTGAAAAAAAAAACTGACCTCAGTGCAGTATGACTTTATGTATTAGAAATCTAACATGTGGTTGGGAACAATGTGACGTGTGTTTGAGATGTCACTGTCACGTTGTTTTTGTCGCTGAGTCTTGTTGGTAATCTGTTAACCTGCAAATAATAGGGCAACCCCGAGCTGTAAAGACTTAAATCCGAAAACGCTCACTGTTATCAATCCATTTGTTTCTGGGTAATTTTACACACAGCGTCGCGTCACTTGTGAAGAAAGGAATATTTATTTTATTTAAATACTTGCCGTATTCATATGCGTATCGAGCTCTCCATCCAATCAGTCATAAAGAACTCATTTATGCAAGAACTATTGGAAACCTACGGTGGACCATTTGTACTGTCCAAAGTTTTCAACATTTTCTCGTAATTAACACCTATTCACAGACATTCCCTCTGAAAAAATCGGTGACGTGATTTACCACCATACTCTCTGCCCTCTGTTCAATATAGGTAGCGAAGCGAGGTAGCGAGATGAGCCATTTCAAAGCCTTGCTACCTCACTACCTCGCTGCCTCGTTATTTCGTTACCTCGCTTCGCTGCCTCCCTGCCTCCCTGCCTCGCTACCTTGCCCTGTATTAGAGAGGTCGTCGAAGCGAGATGTCCTCTATCGGCTTCCATACTTTCTGATTCATTAACATGGAGTTATCATCGGTGAGTAGGCTGCCATATGCATTAAAACGAATATTTAAAAATCTTACGCAGTTTTCTTGACGCTGTACTGTATATTCAAGATCAAATTTCTGGGACAAGGCATTAACAGGGATTAAGCTGGATGTGCAGGGGCACAAGAACGTGTAAGTCTCTTGCGATTTCTCGGGTGGGGGGAGGGGGGAAGCCTACATTTTAAGAAAATAAGTCGAAATTTCCACCCCACACCACCCCCACCCTTCACCCCGACCCTCATTTTGAAACATAGGAATGTGCTGGTAACCCCTTAAAGACCCAGCAGAAATGTGATTCTACTGATGTCGAAATGGAGGCCTATATATTGATACGGTAGAACTTAATAGGCTGTATCGTCGCAATGCAAAATGACCACAGTTAAACCCAGTTCTAGGAATCCCTGTATCCCGCCCTCAACAAAAGAAACAAACTCACGGTGCAGAGCTGGATACTCGTATACTTTGTCCACACTTTGCAGAGATCGATCGTTGATAATCCACTGATGCAAAGTCATGTATATACATGTAAATTAAGGACCACGAGACTTAGTAACATATTTGCTAATGCGCCTGCGTAAAAAAAATACGAAATATACTCAGAGCTAATAATGTTTAGGTCAAAACTTCAGAGCTGACGTGTTATGAATAGTTAACCAATCACCACAAGAGAATCGTAAGCACACAGAGGACGCGCTGCACGGATTGTTTCATTTTACTTACATGAAACAAAGGCTATTTTGGTATTGCCAAGATAACAAAACGACTATATGCTAAATGTTTGTTTGTTTGATGCTTGGGGTGCAACCTTATTTCAGCGATGACATGGTGCTACTATGCTGCCTCAGTTCGTTATAGGCCACGTATACCAGACTGAAATACAAATCTCCCTCGCAGAGAAGGAGCAAAATATCATCCAACACATTCAATTTTTCTTTAAGAGCATTGTATAACTCTCGTGGTTACGCTACCCTAATGAGAGTTAGAGTGACAATAAACAACCGTCGGCGCTCTCTTGTGTTGATTTGTATGAAGCTCATTGGATGTCACTTGTATTCCACCGATATGATATATATGACTAGAGGAACCCGGAGTTCCCGGTATAGAACGACTGACCTTTGGCAAATTACTGGGGGGATGGGGGGATGGGGGCTCTCAGATGTGCGGTATGTGCTGTCGGTGGATATATATTAAGTCGTATCTAGTGAGAGACATTATCGAATTTAACATTCTTGAACATTTTCAAATCTTCTACATTACCTGTCTGATAATGGTATTGAACTCACGTCTCACTGTAACCTTGGGATTGGAAGGCAAGCGCCTTGACCACTCGACCAAGACCCGCTTCATGTTGCAAAGTGGTTCCTCGCTTAAAATAAAGTTTAGATAAAAGTAAAGTGGTTTGCTTTTAAGACCCTGCAGGCATATATAGTGGCGTCATAGCTTGATGGGGCCACACTGTGACCATAACGAATGACAGACGTTGTGGAATTGGGGTCGCATTGGGGTTTTTGTGAGAGTTCCAGTGTGTCTCCAGGGGGTCTTTGCGTTCTGAAGAGACGATCATAAGGATGCCTCTTACAGTCTTCGTTAGGACACCATGCAGACTCTGTTATTGATCTCCGTTTACGCAACATTGATACTACATGGTCTCGATCTGTGAGCTCTCGTGGCGTACTTCGTCCATTCGTATACTAGCCGTTAGCCAGTATGGACGTTCCCGGTCAATAATCGCAAGGCCAATTCGAAGAGTCATACTGTGAAACAGTTGAGGCTTGCGCCTATATTTCATATAGTTATCTTAACTAAAGTTCTACAGACAGTTAATATATTTTGGGGAAAAACATTGTTCTGTTATATCCAAAAAAAAAAAAAAACCATGATCGATGCATGCTTTTTCACGCATCTTAACCAATTTTTGGATTTTAGATTTCAAAGGCCCAGTGCAACATAGACGTGTATCCAAATGAGAATTCTCCACTTTTTGCAATAAAATCCCTTAAGATTTAATCCAGCCCTTATGGTGGGTCGATTGGTTTGGTTCTTAAAAATATGATTAATTACATGCATATAGGCCTATGCCATCACACCATTGCGGTTGCTGTGAGTTCAAGTCCAACTCATGCTGGCTTCCTCTCTGGCCAAACGTTGGAGGGTCTTGCACCAACCTGCGGATGGTCGTGGGTTTCCCACAGGTGCTGCCCGGTTTCCTCCCACCTTAATGCTGGTCGCCGTCGCATAAGTGCAATATTCTTGAGTACGGCGTAAAGCACCAATCAAAAAAAAAAAAAAAAATCTTATGTCATCAGAAATGGCGTAGCTCACAGGGAATTTTTAGTTCGAAATGTCAATCAGGCTTACGTCTCGAGGTTTACGTACACTGCAGATAATGTCCACAGCGGATCACTGTCGGTCCTTGATCGGAAAATTCCGATTGGGTTATCTGTACCTGGGCTATATATCGCGTCATGCACTGGAACACATTAGTTAGCTCATTAGTTTTCAAAACAGAATGAATTACGAGCACAAGTTCGAATCCATGTTTCGTCAGCATCATGGTATTGTCATTTACATGGTACATGTATTGCAGTCTTGTCTAAGTCTATTCCCTACACTCATAAACTTTACAGTTGTCGTATAATAGAATACGTTTTTATAAGAACACTAAATAACTTTAAAAAATTATATCTGCATGCGAATTGTCCACAAATAGGAATAACATCTTTTTACCCATACGGCTTTATTCACTCTCATTTTGGTTTAGCCTATTTAGGCCTTTTAACATGTATTTTCATTTATGAAGAAAAAAAGGATAAAACACAACAACAACAAAAACACGACAAATCCCCCGCCATTATCCTGATTTGATTATATCGTAAACAAGATTTTAATAATTCGATGTTGTCATAAAGCTGCTCATTATTTCGTATCGAAATATATCTCAGAGACATCAACATATTACGTCACTGTGTGTGGTCTGACCTTATTCCATATTTGGAAAAGATTAGTTCATTGCGCATGCGCCGCACTTCATCAAAATAAGGAACATGGCGGGCTGGGGATGAGCGAGCGCTGAAAAGCCCGATAAATTTTGGTGTTCTTCTTTAAAAATGGCCACGCAGAAGCCGGGAGAATGGGTCCAAGCGCTCATCGTGCGATTCGACGCCCAGGTATGTGCATAAATTGTCGAGACAGCCAGCGGGTTACCTGCAATCCAACCCCAAAGCCGGGTTCAGGGATCGCTCGGAAAATGATGCGGGGCTGGTAAATTTATGAATGAAGCCTTCAGTACGTGCGCCGACCTTGCGGCTTCCCCGACTCACGCTAAAAATTCCATTGATTTTTACCCCCGGTGGGCTCCCTTAGACTTTTGTGAATGAACCCTCTGTTGAATGTGCGATCGCTTGTGTTTCTTAATGAAAATGAGGGGCGATTGCAACGATTATAATGCTGCGAAGTGTTGTTGGAAAATGAGCTGTGTGATTTTGACAGTTGTGGGTTTGCGTGGGCGGAAAGGCCTGACAGATAATTTGTCAGTCTCCATGCAAACCTGTACTCAACACGTACATCTTTACAGAAGAGAGCTTAACATCTTTTTTACTATGCAGATGAATGAGGAAGACTTTAATTTATATTGCCACCTAGGCTTGTAATTTTATTTACCTTTATTTCAAGAATAATTGATTAATATTGATCATATGTAGCCTGCTGATAGTGTCAGCACAGATGCTTTGTAAATATATGTGTTAATTTAGGGTTGTAGGGGCATTATCCCTCATAGTCTTATGAAATTACAAAATATATCAGTACCATTGTGAATTTGTCATAATTACATCTGTATGTACCAGTGCTATGTTGTATATATTGGGCTAATCCACAGACCCACATATCCATCTAACAGATCATACTATATATGTGTACGGTATATGAGTATATAATGAAGGACAAGGCTGGTAACAAAGTGCGACTGATTTTAGTACCTGTAACCCATTTCTCCGTTAGTTTTACACTCAACCTGTATTTCATGGTTTTAGAGGGGGTTTGGTCATATCGGTAATAGATTGTCGAAAATGTCATCGTCATTGTGGATACTTCCGGTCGTGCGTTGGCGGGGGTGGGGGAGTGGTACCGTAGGTAATACGCATTGGACACCACAAAGTACTTCGTATTGTCTTGTGAGTCTTAAGTTGCCAGTAGTTCGTTGAAAATTAGTCACATTATGATAATAATTTCCTCCCATCATAATGCTGGCCGCCGTCGTATAAGTGAAATATTCTTGAGTATGGCGTAAAACACCAATCAAAAAAACAAATGAATAAATCCTGATACACTGTTGGTGATGTAAGACTTGCAGGACACTACAAAGTACAGATAAGTGCAAAAATAACAGAGTTTTTCTCCCTAAACTTGATGAATTTTATTTCTGACATTGTATGTGTGCTTCTTTATATATACAATAACCATGTAGTAGTGTGACAGGGACTGGATCTATACAAGGCACTGTGTCCAATTACACTGGATTCATAGTTTAATCGCATCACCACTCGCACACCGGTTTACCCCACCCCCACACTAGCACTCGTTAAGTCATTTTTGCCAGAAATTGTCACAAAATATGAGATTATCATAAAACATAGCTGAAATAATGATAGTGAAAAATGAAAGTTGTTCTGCAGCTCAGGCTAATGTTCCAAAAATATTCTGACGGGAAACAAGGAATGAATTGTCATTGGCCCATTAATTCATGAATTTTAACTTTCATCTGTTTTACTAGTGATTCATATCTGAACTTCAAAATATTTGATTTATGAACTTCAAAATATTTGATTTATGAACTTCAAAATATTTCAGTTATGGACATCAAAATATTTTAGTTATTATTCCTGGTCTTGTCTCTTTCTGTGTACATCAGGTTAGTTTCAAACAAATAAAGCATTCTGTACAGAGATAATTTAGTGTAACAGCTTTGGTAGCCCAGTATATAGTTAATGCACCCACCTCAAACTCTGGAGACCCTGGGATCAAACCTGGGTTATACCAAAGATCTTAAAAATGGTATTTTTCTGCTGCATCGCTCACGTGGGTTGGCTCTCAGCTCTGAGAGGTTAACAGCTGGACTGATTGGCCCGGTGTCTGCATAATGTGACCGGGTGGGGTGTCAAGTCTGGTGCCTTCGGCATGATACTTCGGTTTCTACAACACTTTGGTGGCATGGACTCGCCCTGGCACAGGAAGACACAACTGCTATGTATACACCTACAATGACTGCTCATCGTCATATGACTGAAATTGTTAAGTACAATGTAAATTCCCAAAATAAATTGATTGAAAAAATTGTCCATGTACACCAATATCAATTTGCAGGGTGTAAGTAGGTAGTCAAAGTTCAACCTCCAGGTATCATAGGCAAACTACTCAGAGAAATTCAACCATTCATTTTTGTGTTCATTCACATTAATCTGATAAAATTTTTAAAAAATTGTTCATGCTGGCTTCCTCTCTGGCCGTAAGTGAGAAGGTCTTCCAGCAACGTGCGGATGGTCATGGGTTTCCCCTGGGCACTACCCGGTTTTCTCCCACCATAATGATGGCCGCTGTGGTAGAAGTGAAATATTCTTGAGTATGGCGTAAAACACAAATCAAATAAATAAATAAATAAATAAAAAATTGTTGTTTGTTTTTTCCAGCTGCCAATCAAGACTGGTTGTCATACCACTCAGTCTATACAGAATGTAGAGCAGAACAAAGAGTGTCTGGTGAATGTCAGCAAACACAAGTTCTCATTGGTCATCAATGGCCTGGCCAAAACACTCCAGTCTGTCGACAGTATGGTAAGACATAAGTTATAACCAATATTGAGATGTTCAATCACAAGAGGTGCAGATTCGAAACCAGTCACCGGCCCGGATAGCACAGTTGGTAGAGCGTCTGCTTCGGGGCCGGTAGATCCAGGATCAATCTTTGATCGAATCACACCTAAGACTTTGAAAAAGGAAGTTGTAACTTCCTCGCTAGGCATTCAGCATGAAGGGGATAGTGCAACGGCTGGTTGACACGTATCAGTATAATGGCTCGGGTGGGGTGGCTTACATGCCTTTGGTAAGTCGTCTCAGTGAAGCAGCACTAGATAAAAGAGTGGTGGAAATCCGTCCTGCTACAAGGAGGCACATTACTTGTGCATGCACCTAAGGATTCCTTCGTCGTCATATGACTGAAAAATTGTTGAGTACGACGTTTAACCCCAAGCACTCACTCACTCACTCGAAATCAGTCTTGGACCTTTAATGTGTAGATTCCCTCTGCTGTCAGTGTTGGGCCTTGGTGACAGCATACATGAAGGATTAACAGTGCTCGTGCGGCAGATGTTATGCACATTGTGACACTGACTGCTGTTGTTCAAATGAAATATTCTTGGATATTGTGTAAAACATTACTGTTATTAAAATCAAATCAATTTGATACAATTCATAGTATATAAATCTTAATGTACTTTACATTTACATTTCAGTTTATACACTATATTAATGTGCCTTTGGGCTTTAATATATTATGATAAATTGTTCAAAAGTGTTAAAAATGTTAAAATTAAAACAGTTGAATTTCAGCCTGAACCATGAAGATGCTATTGTAGCAAATTAGACTGGTACTAACTTTTAAGCTTATTTCACTTTTGATTGTTAAACTGTCCACTGAGTATTTATAGGCTGTTGTGAACAGTTAGTAATATCAGCGTATGCCATGCATGTAGAAATTATAGCTCAGCACCGCCAATTAATATCTGGGCTCTATTGCCTGTCCAATCAGGAAATTTAGTCAAGTACATACATGTATGTGTATATGTATGTTGTTCTCACAGTAGTCTACATCCTACAACTACCTCTCAAGGGAAGGATGTCGGCTGCTTCCCTTCCAAAGGGAAATAAGTACATGTACATTTTCTGGCACATGGTATTTAGCTTATTAGTACATTTGAGATGATCCTTTGAAAGTGAATGTAGTCCGTTGTTTCCCTTTCATGACATTATATAGTATAAATTACTGGTGTAATTATTGGAATTGCATTTAACTTTTACTCTGGCCATAATCAAGGCCACTTTCATGTGAATGAAATATTTTTGAGTATGGAGTAAAACATGAATCAAACAAATCTGGCATTATATTTAAGTATTTTTTGTGCTTCATCCTCTAATAATTGAGTGGAGCCTTATCTACTGTCATTAGATTTAATACTATAAGGAAAACAGGGACGTCGGTGGCCCAGGGGGGGGCTAGCACACCATCGTGGTGCAGTGACCCAGGAGTCTCCCACCAAAGCAGTCACTTTGAGTTTGTCCAGTTCCTGCCAGTTCTGCGGATTGTTGTGGTCGTTTACCTCTGAGTTCTGCCCGGTCTCATCCCACCATAATGCTGGCCTGGCCGGCATCATAAAAGTGAAATATTTTGGAGTACAGTGTAAAACACTGATCAAATAAATAAATCCAGAACACCCAATGTATGTAATAGAGGGGTTGCATGACCTATTTTTTTTTTTTTTTTTTTTTGGCATTAATATTGGAGTACAGTGGATATACAAGGGGGTGTTTATTATCACCAGTCTGGCTCACAAGCCTTGGTTCTGCTAGCCCACAGTGATGCTGTCACTCACAACCCCTTTATCTGGGACACTCACTGTGCTGGTTCAGGTTCCAGCCTTGTGGGTGTAGGTGGGGTCATTGATATTCCCCTGCATAAACTGTTCTAGGATGTGGTTTTTTGGCTACCGTTGTGGTTGTTTAAGTGAATTTCATTGGAGGTCACTAATTATGTCCTCTGTCATTGTGAGAAACACCTGTACTTAAAACGTGGGACTGTTGAGGAGTTATTTGCTGGAGGCTGGTGGTGTTTTACTCCAGGCATTCCAACCGGCGTTCTGCATTTAGGGCTTAGTGCAACGACTGGTTGACCCGTATCGATATATTGGCTCTGGTAGGGCAGTTTACTTGCCTTTGGTAAGTTGTCTCAGTGAAACAGTACTAGTTAAAAGAGTGCTGGAAATCCATCCTGCAGCAGAGAAGCACATTACATGCGCTCTGGTGGTGTACTTATAGTATCAAAATGAAACATATTAAGCATGTTGCTAAAACCTAGTCAATCAATGAATCAGTATTGGCTGGGGCTTTCAGTCAATATATTTGTAAGGTACCTGGTGAAGGTCAGTGGGTTACTGCGGAACGAGGGTTTCCTCCATCCTATAAAAGATAAGTAAATGAACTAGTGAACAAAATTGTAATCCTTCCATCCACAGCGTATCATAGGACCTGAGGCAGAGAGGAACTATTATGAGTCGCAGCTCATCATTCTGGACACGCTGGAACAGGTCCTTAACTCCGTGAGTACTTGTCACCTCGCTGCAATGTCACCAGATTTGGTTCATTCGGTTGTACTGTCTTAGCACATGCCACTCGACAACTCACTCGACATTTTAAACGAGTGAGAAGGTCAAGATGACCTGTGGAACAGATATACTTCCTGTACGTGTTTTCTTTTTTTTTTTATTGTGAACACTATCATTGTACATCATTGTTCGCTAGAGTGAAATTGAGCTGTCAGGAGACCACGTTCAGGGTATATCATCGGATACCATGTACCTCATGACTTAATCATCACCAAACAAAGTAGGATCTGTACTAAGTTCTTGAAGCATAAATAATTAATGTTCTCAGCACAGAAGTAATCTTATAAAAACGTTAAGTTTTTATTTTATTGTATCTTTATTTATTTTGTGAGGAGATATTATTAACTGTGATCTAAACCAACAGCTTTGTAGTATTGTATTTTCTTTTCTTTTTTTTTTTTGTGGGTTCACCAACAACAGGAGAGCCGCTAAATAAATTTACCTTAATGACGTGTTGTATGATATTTCCACTGAGTTGTGTTCAGATTATTACAGATACGCAGAGTTAAAGTGTACATTTTGTGTTTTCAGCAACCAGAGGATACTTCAAGGTTTGATGAGACAATGTATGTCAGACTGCTTCTGCCGGAGATGTGCAAGGTAGGTCCCTTGAAATTCTTCCTCACTTTTAGTCTCAAATACCAGACTTTTTGGATGCAAAAATCAAAAACAAAAGGATTTATTTATTATTTTATTTGATTGGTGTTGTACGCAGCGTTCAAGAATATTTCACTTATACAACGGCAGCCAGCTTTGTTGTGGGAGGAAACCAGGCAGAGCCTGGGAAAACCCGCGACCATCCACAGGTTGCCGGCAGACCTTTCCACTTCAGCATGAGCTGGAGTTGAACTCACAGAAACTACATTGGTGAGAGGCTTCTGGGTCATTACGCTGTACTAGCGCGCTAACCGAGCCACAGAGACCCTCAGCAAAAAAAGGACAAATATGGAAACATACATGTACATATACATACACAAGGGCTACAATAGTCGTTAGATGGCTTGAATATTTGGGAATAAATGTTCCATATCATGAAATTATCGTGACCTTTCTTTATTTCCTCGTTAATCCAGTCTACTTGAGATATATCCTCTGATGCTGCCTTACTAGTCTTCATATTTGTTTTTTTTATTTTGCACAGTAGAAGTTCTTAATTAATTGTCAGATTTGGCCATGAAAGGTCGTGAATTTTTTTATTTGCTATATCTGTGGCAGTCTTGTCATAAGCATGACGACCATTTAGAATGATGGATGAGGTCATGAGTGGGTTGATAAATTTGATGTACTTACAGTATGGCATGTTACTACTGGCTGACATGATCACAGTATTAAGGACATGCCAAAGGACATTAATGGACAGACTTCTGCAGACTGCTACTTTGCTTTTTTTGAAAATCCATTATGCATACAAGGCCAAATACAGCTTCCTACTTTGGGCACATCTTTGTCTTTGTTTTTGACCCTGGTATGTTTTTGGTTCATGATTTGAATGAGGCTTGGGGGCCTCTGTGCCAAGGTGGTTAGCACGCCAGCATGGCGCAATGACAAAGGAACCTTTCACTAGTCACTGTGAGTTCAAGTCCAGCTCATGCTGGCTTCCTCTCCAGGCGTACATGGTCTTCCAGGAAGCTGCAGATGGTTGTGGGTTTCCCCCGGGCTCTCCCCGGTTTTCTCCCACCCTAATGCTCATGCCATCGTACAAGAGAAATATTCTTGAGTATTGCATAGATGTAAAACACCAATCAAATAAATGAATAAATAAACGAGGCATGTTGTTGTTGATTTCAGTTCCTGAATAACCAGATTGATACTCCCCTCAACCCCCGCCTTAAAGCTCTCGCCTCCAACGTCCTCTTCGCTCTCAGCCTCAACAACTTCACAGCCGTCTTCAACAGAATCTCAGCAAGGTAATGGACCCTATGTTGTAAATGACTTTTGATTTCAACCATGACCATGTTGCACATTTTGGGTGGTTCTGTGAATTCCCCCAATAATCTTAGGAAGGCCTTTTGAGGCTTGGTTTAAAGGAAGGATGATGTCCTTGGAAACAAGTGTAAGTTTTAGCTCAAAATATAGTACTTTACGAGGTGTAGTTTTAGTGCATTTATAATAGACAAATTTTATTTTGTAATTACCCTTATTTCTCAATCTTTTCAAAGCTGTGAACCCTCTTTCTGGCCGTATGTGTACATGGGAAGGCCTGCCAGCTACGTGCAAATGGTTGTGGATTTTCCTCAGGCTCTTCTTGAGTACGGTGTAAAACTCCAATCAAATAAATAAATGAATCAAAAGATTTCAGAAATCAGAAAAGAGACCATTGTGTTTTTTGAGCCGACAATCAGTAATCATCAAAAGAGTCATTATCAGATATGACTTTAATTAAGTATTTATATATATTTTTGTCTATAAATTTACTATCTTTTGCTTTTTCCTTAGTTTGTGTAAGCCACGGCTGGCCACCTTGTCTGCTCCATGTGAGGACCCCCCTGATATGTCAGATCTCGACCTTATACAACACATCAATGTCGACTGCTCACGCCTCACCAAACTCCTCACAGGTATCAGTCCGGGAAGCAGTGCGCTTACCTCACTTAAGGTCACAAAGTCTTCCTGTATAAAGAGAAACAATAAGAAATTAAATAAAACTCCTAAATCTTAACAAATATAAGTGTGCATTTTTAAGTATGTGCTCGGCGTATCTAACATGATTTTTACTCGTAAATAGGATTTATGGATTTACAATATGAAAATAACAAATAATGAAAGGTTTGCCTACAGTGTGAGTAATGGTTTCAGCTTTAAAAATGTAAACATTTTGTTTGTTTTTCAGAATGTGTCCAGAAGTTGAAGTCCCTCAAACCCAAACAGGTGTTATTTTGTCTGGCATTTAACTTAGAAAGGGTACGTTTCAGTTCATGTGAAAGAAGTAAAAGATGCGTTGTTTTCTGTTCCATTTTGAATTGCATTTTTTTGTCTGAAAATACAGTTCTAGTTTGTGATGAAAGAGAGGAAAGGAACCCTGAAATCTGACTCATTTATTTATTTATTTGATTGGTGTTTTACTCGGTATTCAAGAATATTTCTGTTATATGACGGCGGCCAGCATATTATGGTGGGAGGGATCCAGGCAAAGCCTGGGGGAAACCCACGACCTTCTGCAGGTTGCTGGCAGACGTTCCCACGTACGGCCGAAGAGGAAGCCAGCATTAGTTGGAGGTCATTACGTTGTGCTAGCGTGCTAAGCAACTGAGCCACAGAGGCCCAGAAATCTGACTCATTCCTTTTTAAAAGAAAGGACAACACTAGACCAAATGTATATATGCTTCGATAGCATATCATACAGAAAGTTTAAAGAAAAATAACTTTATATTTTTGTGTTGTTGCACAACCGAGATATTGCAGTTCAAAATAAGCAAAATCATGCACATTGAGACAGTTGAAAGCACTGCCATGTTATCAGTTTCATCCAATCAGACTCAAGTTATTTCTATAACCTGAGGACACAGCTGTTTCTGCTTACGTCACTCGCACCCTGTTTTGCCTTTTAACCCCATGGGCATTGGGTATGAGTGGTGTGACGACATGGTCCATCCCAGGTTCTCGTAAGACTGCCTTATTAGAGTTATCTAGCACCTCAGCTAAAAAAGTCTGCGACCAGTTTGGCCTGTTTTCACCTCTCTTCCAAAATAACGTCGCTTCTATGATTTGATATCTTGTTTTAAGTGTTGAAGAATTACAGTGAAATGTTATCGCTGTACGGCGTAGAACGCCAACCAAGGAAAAAATGAATTGTGGGAAATTGTTAACGTCCTGTGCTTTGGTTTTCCAGGCCATATGGAACTGGATGGATAATTACCCCCAAGAGTTTACTGAACTACAGAAACAACCTAATGAAGAGTTACAAGGTGAGTTTGTGTAGATTGTGGAAACCAGTTCAGCTGGTGAACCTTAACCATGTCTTCAAATTGTCCAGTTACCTCCCTTTGTCCCCCCCTCCCCCCCCCCATCTTCAGTTTGTTGACAAATTATAAATTGTAGAACTCCTTCCCCCCTGTATCAAAGCAGTCCAAAGCTATGCACTGGTTTGTTCTTGTTATGGGTGTATGAGTGCTTGTAAAACACCTAGGTAGAACACAAGAACTGCAGCGTCACAGAAGAAAACAGTGTGTTCGTCAGCAATCTGGTCACTTTTTTTGTAGCTTATCCCTTAGTCTAACCTTAAAAATACTTACAGTACCCCATTCCTAGAATGAACAACTGCACTATTATTTAATAGTACCGAATATTTCATTTCAGATTGTTGTGACAAGCTGTTTGAGATTTATATCACGTTTGCGGAGACGTCCAGAAAAAAAGCGGTAGTGTGGCCATTCCAGATGATGTTACTGGTTCTCTGTCCAGTGAGTAATGCTACTGGGTGGATGAATTAACATGCGGTGTTATAGAAGAAGTCAAGAAGATCTTTACTGCAAATCTCGAACCTTTTCAGTCACCAGAGCACTTTTTGCAGTGGAAGTTATGCATACAATTATTATGAAAATGGTGCTAAATATGATTTATTTATGTAACTAAAGATGCAAGCCTCTTAAAACTGTGCAACATATATCTCTACAACCCATAGTTTTCTCAGAATGTTTCAAAATATTGGTTGTATAGGTGGTTGAAAAGGTGGAAGAATTATGGTATGTACTTACTTGGAGTTATCCGTTAAACATATAACAATTCTGTGCTCATAGAAAGTTTCGTCACTGTAAAATAACTTTTTCCCCAAGGCTTAATTCTGCAATTATGATAATAGATCATTAGGGATCTTTTTCACTAAGTTTTTCGTGAAGACTAACTATGTTGTTGAAATTTAAGAAAACGGATATCATTGTCTTGTTACCTATACCTGTAGCTTCTGTGATTTTGTACAACATCAAACTGAAACAGCCTTTTTCAAAGACCACTTTTGGATTGAGTTGAATCTTAACAGGTTACAGTTGGTTATTTTTCTTTTCTGTTTTTTGAAAACTGCAGAATGCAACGCTTTTTCAAATTGCTCACATTTGTAATTCTGTGATACATATAGTTTCAGGTAAACTGTGATATGTCATTTTGAGTCACCTTGATGAGCATTTGTGACCGATGTGTTCTTGGACAGGTGTGAGGCAACTTCACACAGAAACACTGAAAATAGAGAGTGAAGGCTTTTTGAAGCGAAAGCAATTGTAGTTAATTTTTGCTTTGAAAACTTCTTTTACAGAAAATCCTTGAAGAGATCAACAATGCTGATAATGGGGCCCCTTGTTCAGCTCAACATCAGAAAAAGGTTAAAAACTGTTTTTATAATCTTAGGACTGTGTTAATAATCTGATAAATGTTAAAAATTTATTGTAGATAAAATATGTAATAATTAAAACAAGTTAACTGTCCATAGAAGTATGTGAAATCGGCTCTTCTTGTAAGATAATACAACAAAAAAGTCTCGAGTATGACAGTAAACACCAAGGAGATCAATGAATTCAAATATAAAATAGTAAGTAACAGATAGGGGTTTTTTTATTGGTTTTAAATGTTTCTTTTCTCTCTCCAGTAATGCATATTGTTTTCCAGTAGTCCTTAAAAAGTTCTGTTGCTAAGCTGACAAAAAAATTCACATTAGTCACATTTTTAAATGTAATTTACAGAAACAGTTTATTGATGATTTGAGGCGTGCGATCTCGGGTCATCACGGCGTATCGCGTCAGCTGACAGAGGGTGCTGCGGTCACGTGCGTGCGTCTGTGTAAGGCTTCCACCTACATCAATCAGAAAGACCGTTTGAATGTTCTCTTCTCCTTGGTGCAAACCGTCATTCAGGATTTAAAGGTAGTATATATATACATATCATTGTACTCTGGGCTGATTTTTCCTCCAACAAATGAAAAAAGAATTTCAGTATTGGTGGTTTAATTGTACCCAGAAAACTGGCCATTGTCGTAAAAGTGAATATAACATTTCTTCATTAATCAGTCAAAATTTTTATTTTAAAATTTAAATTTTTAAATTGGTTGTAATTTATAGTTTTATGTTATTGCTGATTAAGTGGTCAAATACACTGCACTCCAGATCACAAGTACTTCGGTCAAACTTTTTATTTCAGTTGCTGTCTCAATTTAAAATTTATTTTTTTTTGTTTGTGTGAAAAAAAAACAATAAAACAATGAATATGCTTGGAATAAATATTTAATTACATACGGAGATCCAAATGATAAATCACAGTTGAGTATAACTAATAAAAACTGTTTTATTGCTGATCAAGTGGTAAAATGCCCTGCACTCACAAGATCACAAGCACTTCATCCATGAGGTAAAGAGTTCAAATCCAGGTCTGAGTGATTTTGCAGGAGAAAGTTTGTTGTTTTTTTTTTTGTTTTTGTTACTAGTCGCTGTGGTTTCAGTCATGTGTTTTTATTCACCCATAAAGTCACATAGTTGTAAAATTTAATTAAAGTTGACTATGACGTGCATGTAAAACCCTAATAAAAGAGACACGTATTTAAAATTTTCCTTGTATGTCTGTCTTTCCTGTTATAGATTTTACTCTTCAACCCCAGCCCCAGCAAGCCTTTCTCACGGAACCAGAGCATTGTGGGTCAGGACCTGGATCTAGTCATTGACTGCTTTGTGTCGTTTTTCCGCATCAACCCTTACAGCAACGACGTCTTGAAAGTTTGCCTCAACCCTAACTCCCCGTCGGTCTATCATTATGTTTTAGTCAACGCGCTCTATAGGATCATCATGCAGGTATTGTCAAAAGTCCATGGTGTTCAAATTTCATTCTTAGCGAGGTATACTACATGTAGATCGTGCATTGGAAGAGCTGTGAGAACTTCGTGAGAGTTTTATGTCAAGCTCTTCTGTACACACCCTGTGCTAGACCCTCAGAACTGGGTGCAGAAGTCTCTTTGCCTAAAAGAAGAAGCATTCATCGCATATCTCTGCAAACATTTCAAAATGCGAAGAGTTATATATAGGGTCCATTTTTTGGAAATCTGACAAAAAATGTTTTAAATTCTTAAGTAAGCTTTATGTGACAAAATCTAATCTGAACAATTAATGTTGAGAAGGACAAGACATTTCATGAATGCTAATGGACTAGGAGATTTATCTGATAAGTTTACATCTTTCTGTTACATGTAAATGTATTGTACATGTAGGTGCGTCATCAGCTTTACATATTTCTGTACACATATATACGCTGTATATGTAAAATTTCTTTATCAGTTTTTCATGTACACCCGTATGCCCAGTATATGTGAAGTTTCTTTCATCAATTGTACTTATTAATATTTCTGTACTTGTATACCCTGTATATGTGAAGTTTCATCATCAGTTTTACTTATTTCTGTATGCGTAAACCCTGTGTATGTGAAGTTTCATCATCAGTTTTACATATTTCCATATGCATATATCCAGTGTATGTGCAGTTTCGTCATCAGTTTTACATATTTCTGTATGCATATACCCAGTGTATGTGCAGTTTCGTCATCAGTTTTACCTATTTCTGTATGCACATACCCAGTGTATGTGCAGTTTCATCATCAGTTTTACCTATTTCCGTATGCATATATCCAGTGTATGTGAAGTTTCGTCATCAGTTTTACCTCTTTCCGTATGCATATACCCAGTGTATGTTCAGTTTCGTCATCAGTTTATATATTTCTGTATGCATATATCCAGTGTATGTGCAGTTTCGTCATCAGTTTTACCTATTTCCGTATGCATATACCCAGTGTATGTTCAGTTTCGTCATCAGTTTATATATTTCTGTATGCATATATCCAGTGTATGTGCAGTTTCGTAATCAGTTTTACCTATTTCCGTATGCATATACCCAGTGTATGTGAAGTTTCGTCACCAGTTTTACCTATTTCCGTATGCATATACCCAGTGTATGTGAAGTTTCGTCATCAGTTTATATATTTCTGTATGCATATATCCAGTGTATGTGCTGTTTCGTCATCAGTTTTACCTATTTCCATATGCATATACCCAGTGTATGTTCAGTTTCGTCATCAGTTTATATATTTCTGTATGCATATATCCAGTGTATGTGCAGTTTCGTCATCAGTTTATATATTTCTGTATGCATATACCCAGTGTATGTTCAGTTTCGTCATCAGTTTATATATTTCTATATGCATATATCCAGTGTATATGAAGTTTCGTCATCAGTTTTACCTATTTACGTATGCATATACCCAGTGTATGTTCAGTTTCGTCATCAGTTTATAAATTTCTGTATGCATATATCCAGTGTATGTGCAGTTTCGTCATCAGTTTTACCTCTTTCCGTATGCATATACCCAGTGTATGTTCAGTTTCGTCATCAGTTTATATATTTCTGTATGCATATATCCAGTGTATATGCAGTTTCGTAATCAGTTTTACCTATTTCCGTATGCATATACCCAGTGTATGTGAAGTTTCGTCACCAGTTTTACCTATTTCCGTATGCATATACCCAGTGTATGTGAAGTTTCGTCACCAGTTTTACCTATTTCCGTATGCATATACCCTGTGTATGTGCTGTTTCGTAATCAGTTTTACCTATTTCTGTATGCATATACCCAGTGTATGTGAAATTTCGTAATCAGTTTTACCTATTTCCGTATGCATATACCCTGTGTGTGTGAAGTTTCGTCACCAGTTTTACCTATTTCCGTATGCATGTATCTAGTGTGTGTGAAGTTTTGTCATCAGTTTTACATATTTCCATGCACATATCCCCTTGTAAGTGAAGTTTCGCCATCAGTTTACATATTTCCGTATGCATATACCCTGTGTATGTGAAGTTTCTTTATCAGTTTTACATTATTTTGTATATATATATGACTAATATATGTGAAGTTTCTTCATGATGTTAATACCATGTATCGGCCACCTGTTGCAGCCTCGCCTCTCCTGGTGGCCTCAGATCACAGTGATTTATGGAAAGGCTGCCGAGCTGCGCTCTATGTTCACCGATACCCTCAACAAGTTCACACAGGGCTGTCTGGGTCAGCAACACCTGATGAAAATTCCACAGGTGAGCGCTACAGCTGTACATTTTTTCACTTTCAAGTTGTCATTCTGTCAGTGTTTACTAGGCTTCTCCGTTATCCTGTTTCAGTACTACTGTGATAAATGGAATATGAGTGCATGTATATGTTTTCATGTGACAGAATAGGTAATTATAGTGCGCTGTACTCTTGTCAACCTTGACTTATCTTTTGGATTGTGCTGAATTAACTTTTTTTCAAGGCCAACACTGCCTGGAGCATTTAATGATTTGCCCAGGAAACATCTTGCTTGATGGATAATGAGGGGCATCTGTGGCTGAGTTGGTTAGCGCACTAGCGCAGCGTGATGACCCAGAAGCCTCTCACAAATGTGGTCGCTGTGAGTTCAAGCCCAGCTCATGCTGTCTTCCTCTCCGACCGTAAGTGGGAAGGTCTGCCAGCACACAGCGGATGGTCATGGGTTTCCCCCAGGCTCTGTTCGGAAATATTCTTGAGTACAGCATGAAACACCAATCCAATAAATAAATTGATGGATATTGAGTCTGCAAGTTCAAATCCAACTCCTCCAGCTTGAGGTAGTTTTTAAGCCAGATGATTTATCATGTACCTGGTAAGGTGAGATGGTTTTGCCACTGTCGAATTACCTTAAACTATATGTTGACAAATTTTAAAAGCCCCTGCCTTTGTTTTTGGCAAAAATGGAATATTCTTGGGTCTAGTTTAAACTGTTCAAGGGGGCCTCCGTGGCTCATTTGGTTAGCGCGCTAGCGCAGCGTAATGACCCAGGAGCCTCTCACCAATACAGTCGCTGTGAGTTGAAGTCCAGCTCATGCTGGCTTCCTCTCTGGCCGTAAGTGGTAAGGACTGTGCACACCGTGGGGATGGTTGAAGGTTTCCCTCAGGCTCTGCCTGGTTTCCTCCCACCATACGACAGCTGGCTGCCATCGTATAAATGAAATATTCTTGAGTACGGTGTAAGACCAATCAGATAAATTAATAAACTGTTCAAGGCTGTACTCCTCATTACTATGCAGTGTATATATTAAGGTCGTGTTCAATATGGCAGTTTTGCCTTTATATGTATCTTAAAAGCTACGCGACCTAAACTAATTATGAAAAATTGACATTTGTATAGATATGTTGTTGTTATTGTTGTTGCGACTGAACATTGAAGCCAAGGAACCTTGAATAATCATGACATGTTTGACATTGACTTCTTCTTCTTGTGATTGTGACAGAGTATCACCCGAGTGACGGGACTTAAGCTGATCAAAGCCACGGAGGACTCTGTCAGCTACAAGGAGCTGTTATTGTGGATCGTCAGGCTCATACATGCTGACCCTTACCTCATGTTACATGTGAGTACTACACAAATCATTTGCTCTTCTGTTCACTTGAAACGTGGTGAGTTGTGGACGCACAGTTAAAGAGCTTGTTTCTTAATCTCCTGGAAAACGTAGGACATTCGTTCAGTCCCAGCCTCAGACAGGAATTTTCGGGATTGTTCAGACTTTCGTTTTCAAGGTCGCCTTGGTGACTGTAGAGTGTCAAACAGTTCCCATAGAGCCTTGTGGGGGTTTTATTTATTTATCTGACATGTTTTATGCTCTACCCAAGAATATTTCACTTTATGCGACAATGGACAATATTATGGTGGGAAATAAAAGCAGAAATCCATGACCATCCACAGGTTGCTGTAGACCAATGCATTTGCTGTGAGTTCAAGTCCAGTAAGTGGGAAGGTCTGCCAGCAACCTGCAGATGGTCGTGGGTTTCCCCCAGGCTCTGCTCGGTTTCCTCCCACCATAATGCTGGCCGCCATTGTATAAGTAAAATATTCTTGAGTGCGGCATAAGCCACATTCAAATAAATAAGTACAGCCCTATCCTGTGTATTTATCAAAAAGGTTATATCAAATTTAGTAACTAATTTCCAGCAAGCATGGAAATTACGTCCTGGTTTAATGAAACGGGCTTATTGTAATTCTTCAACCTTTTCGCAGGCATTTATCCAAGCATATTCTGAAGGCATTTTTAGTATTCTGTATAGACTGATAAAATTATACCTTTTTTTATGAAGCCCTGAATTTGGAAAATCCAACAAAGTGTAGTTTTGTCTCCAAAATCGAATTAAAAATGTGCATAATTTGCTGTAAAATTGCTTTTTCACATTTGAAAAGGTTGATGAATTTAACAGGGTATCTAGGTTATCCCTAGATTACCCTGACCAAATACAGGTATGTTGTACAGGTATGAAATGTTCTTTCAGATAATAGCTAAGGGCCACTTCATACCAAGCAGGCTTCTTGAGATTAGAGGTCAGGTACTTGTACCCACTTGAGGCATCTAGCATGTACATGATACTTTGTCTTGTTTTATATATATTGATGTATTTTTTGGATTGGATTTTGAAGTACATCTATCCTATATATTGTTTTCTCTGTGAAGGCTTTAGGGAAGAACAGTTTCTTTGTAAATTGAACGAGCTAGCTAAGGTAAAGATTATTTGACTAAATAAGATATGCAACATGCAGTATTTGTTTGTTACAGTTGAAATGGAAGCAGCTTTCCAGTGCTTATACAAGCAGTAGTTTGTGGGTTAGTAGCCCATAAGCTCAGTTTGTAGAGCTCTGGACCTTGTCTGCCGAGGCCCGAGTTAGGATCCTGGTGTGACCCACGTAGTTAAAACATTCATCCATTACACTGGTGCTGTGACCGAACAGCTTTTCTAGAAGCGCAGGGCTAGCGCAGCGTAATGACCCAGGAGTCTCTCACCAATGCCGTCGCTGTGAGTTCAAGTCCAGCTCATGCTGGCTTCCTCTCCGGCCGTAAGTGGGAAGGTCTGCCAGCAACCTGCAGATGGTCGTGGATTTCCCCCGGACTGGGCCCGGTTTCCACCCACCATAATGCTGACTGCCGTCGTATAAGTGAAATATTATATAAGTGAAAAAAAACACCAATCAAATAAATAAATAGAAGCGCAGGGCTTTGGGCCTGTGAATGTAGGTGTGTCTTGGGAGAGGGGAAGATTTAAATGGGGAGGAGTGTAAAGAGGAGCAGCTGTACACTACTTACACTAGCAGTAGCTAGCAGGAATTCCTTTTAGCTCAGTTGGTAGATGTTGGCTGCTGAGACTGGGTTCAAATCCTGGCGTGACTCGTGTAGTTAAAACCTTTAATCATTACACAGTTATGCTTAGACTGTTTACCTTTTTTCAGAATCCTGGTAAGCTTGGTCACGAGATCCAGAGCAGTACATTAGAGCTGATCAATGGCTTGGTGTCCCTGGTTCACCAACAAAGCATGCCGGAGATTGCCCAGGAGGCCATGGAGGTACGAATGACAGCTGCGATAATGACATGGATAATTCACAAGGAAGTTTGAATACCATAAGGGTCATTTGAGTGGATAAGTCAGTGAGATGCTGAGTGTTTATAGTGGGCTGCATATAACGATGCAAATGTTGCACAGGGAAGTTTGAATAACAAAAATATTATGTGAATGGGAGGTGAAGTTTAGATAAAAATGTTTATGGTGTGAAAAATTCCATGTATTATTTACATGTATGTTGACTGTTTATAATGGTAATAATACGAAATATGGTAAGGGAAGGGAGTAGACATTAAACTTTTATTAATGATTATTTCATAAATAAGTCATAAATTTTCATAAATTATTTTATCAATAAGTGGTGTTCTGTTTGCGTAGTGTGAAAGATTGCTTTTATCTGTCAAAAGGCAATTTTGATATTTTTACCCTTGTGTAAATAATAAAACTATTTCTTTAAGGGGAAATGTTTTTTTTAAGGGGAAATGTTTTTTTAAGGGGACACTTTAGCAGATACACATACACTGCATATAGGCAACCGATTCTTGCTGGCATGTGCTGGTGCATAATGAATGTTGACTTGTCTGTCATATTCTCTGATGTCTGAATTAATTGTTCACATTTCCTGTTTCAGTCCCTGCTGTGTCTTCACCAGCCAGATAACATAGAGCTGTGGAACCCCGAAGCTCCCATCAGTACATTCTGGGATGTCAGGTATGTACTAAAACTAATATAATCAAATAAAATACATGTTTTCCGCAAAAGTCTATATCAGAATGAATCAATTTATAACAACTGTAAACATCAAGGTGAGTTAATAGTGCTTTTATTCTGATTTGAAGAGTGAAAGATTAAATGAGCCCCTGACTGAACTTTAGTCTGTGATAGTTGTAATTGTATATAAAAGTGAACACCATTGGATTACATTTTTCCCATATAATTACTCTCTTTGTGCTATGGCGAAATAAAAAAGGATAAGCAGAATAACAGTAAACATCGCAGTTTCGAGTTATTGACTACCCCAATTCCTGAACCATTTCAGTGTAATTTGTGCACATTTTTCGTTTGGTTTTCAAGACAAAACTGTTTTAATTGAATTGGCCAATTTCAGGGCTTCACAGAAAGTATAATTTTATCAGTCCACACAGAATATGTTTGAATAAGTACTTTACAAACAAGCAATAAGGTTGAAGAATTACAGTAGGTGGGTTTTGTCTCGTAGCTCAGGTAACATGTTGACAAACTCAAAACTCTGGTCGTTTATACTTTCAGCTCCCATGTTCTTTTCTCCATCTCCCAAAAGCTGATCCAACATCACATGTTGAACTACACTGAGATTTTAAAATGGCTAAGAGAGATCTTGGTGTGGCGTAATACATTCCTGCAGAAGCACAAGGAGTACGCCAACTTTGGCAGTAACATCCGTATGTGTCGACAAGCTCATATCAAGCTAGAGGTAAGAGACAGAAGGGCACAAACTCGAGGCTGGTACAAATACCGGCTCAGTTGAGACTGAAACGAGTTGAGACGAAAAATAGTTAAAGGAGAAGAAAATTTAAATATCAATGAAACAACATTGAAAAGAGTATGCATTTCCTCTCAGGTGTATACCATAAAAAAATTCTAATACGTACCTCAAGTTGATAAATTATAAATAAAGTCGGCGCCAAAATCTGCTGTGGGCGACTCCATTTTGCCTAAGAACTAGTCCTGAAGCCTTCTGGGTTAGGAGGAGAATTGCAGTCGGAAACCACCAAAGTTCAGTTCGTACATTTCTGGTAGAACTCTTCTTCCCAGAAGGTAGCGAACAGTACAGTTCATATTCCGCTTGACGATTGGAAAACCGGAATGTTGGACGTTGGTTCCGAGTTTACATGAACAAGCCGGCAGTTTTAAAACAACTCTCATTTGCTGAGAGGCAAGACACCCTAGGCGTAAATTAAAGGGTGTTAAAGATGGAGGACGCGATGAACTCAACGATTTATGCCAGCTTTGCCGTTTTCAGGCTTTACGTGTATGGCGAGGAAAAATCGCAAAATTATGCATCAGGCACCACGAGATAGAAAAAAATCTGCTCGTTTCATCCTATATTGTCATGTTTTTAAGTTTTCTTCTCCTTTAAAGGGAAGAAGTTAAGAAGAATCAAGAGTTAATAAAACAATATTCCTTACATACATATGAAGCAGGAGACCCGTATCAAGTTACACTATGCTATCTGCAACAAAAAAACTTTGAGTTTTTTCTGACCCTAATTATGGTACTGGTATTTAATGTTAGGATGATCAGTGTTGAGTTTGAAAAGTAATAATTATTTTTTACCCGAATTCTATAATTAGTATTTAATGTTAGAATATGCTGTTTATGTTATTTGCATGATTTGCACATTTCACAGCTCAGTTTCACGAGAAAAAAAAAACATCATTGCCATTCAACATTGTCTATATGTAGTACATAAAGCCGATATGTGTGGTAAAACCATGTCACCACTTTTACAAGTAATTTGTTGAAAAAAACTTTTACAAATAGGAAAATAAATCTCCCTAATTCTTAAACCTTCTCAACTGTCTATGCAACCAATATTTTGAAACATTCTGAGAGAACCATGGAGTGTAGAGAAATAATTTGCACACTTTTATGAAGCTTGCAGCTCTTTAGTGACACAAACAAATCTTTTTTAGCATCGTTTTCATAATAATTGTAGGCATATAGTCAAACTGAAAAATGTGCATCTGAGTTTGAATAGGTTAAAGATTTACATCTGTTTCAAATGTAGGTTTCAATAATCTTTCCACTGACATTCCCCTCATTTTTTTTTTTTTTGTTGTTTTTTTAAACATTTTAGATTTGCTCTGATTTTTCCATAGCCAATATAAAAGGATGTGTTAAAGAATAAATGTAAACACTGAATCTTTACATGAAGTTTCCACATCTCTCCCCAGGTGGTGTTTTTTATGTACCTATGGAGTATTGACATCGACGCCGTCCTCACGGCCATGTCGTGCTTCACGCTGCTCTGTGAGGAGGCGGAGATTCGCTGTGGGGCAGACGAGGTCGCCGTGACACAAATACTGCCCAACTACGGGGTGTACTGGGAACTGGCAGCCGCGAGCACTGTGCTCACTACAGGTACCATGTCCCTATAACCAAATATGTATGTCTGTGACACTGTAAAGGAAACTTAGTGACCGTCATGTGATTTCTGTCATGCTTTCTCAGAAAATATGTTGTCACAAGTTTCTTAGGAAAATCACTATAATACCCACTGGTCTTTTTTTTTTTTCCATTACATGTTGTTAATAATAGCATTTTAGTATGACTGTCATTTTGTATGTAAAAATAAGCAAATTGAAATCAAATTCAGACGGATTTCATGTTGTTCATTTAGATGTGTTTCATTATTTGTTTGATTAGCGTTGAATGCCATATGCTCAAGAATATTTAATGTACCTGTGTGTCAGGTTTATGGGTAGAGTTGCCCAGAATATACCACTGACATTTGCCAGATTCCAGACAAATCCCCTGTCTGAAAGCCGTAGCCTGTACTTTGGAAGGTTTTCCAGCAACCTGCGGATGGTCGTGGGTTTCCCCCTGGCTCTGGCCGGTTTCCTTCCACCATTACGCTGGCCATCGTCGTATAAGTGAATTATTTTTGAGCATGGCCTGAAACACCAATCGGATAAATAAATAAATAAATAAATAAATTTATTGCAGGAAGAGCAGCACTGCAGAAAAGAATTATGGGTCTTTTACGTAAGATTGAACATTCCACACCTGGTAACATGCAGGTAAGCTTGTGCTTGTAGATGGTATCTTCATCTGAAAATCGGGAAGAATTTGAATATGGATGTAATAAAATGAAATTTTAAATTTACTTATGAAAGGATATTAATATGCATATACAACCATCATGGGAAGCAATTTTAGCTATAAGGAAATAAATTAGGGAAAGCTTTTGTTGTATGTTTGATTATTTAGGGATCGCGGTCTACAGAACGGGATATCTATTGTATTTGCTCTGTTTTTTCTTATTATTTTTTTTTTTTTTCACCAACCCTGTGAGCAGGATTTTTCCAACACTGTTCAACATACAGGTCCCAAATTTGGCTCATCTTATCTGTCAGATATTCTCCAGGGTTTTTTTTTTTAATTTTCTCTAGGTCATGTGGTTGGGCCGTCATATTGGATTTTGTTTGAAGCCTTTAAAAATCTTCTTAAGAAACACTGAACCAATTGTTCTGAAATTTCATATGCAGGTAGACCATTCGTAGTTACAAAAAGTTTGCAAAAATTGTTGACTTAATGTGAAAACTTTGGAAGCTCGGCAATGGTCGAAGTTGTGAGAAATGTCGTCATATTCATTACTGAGATAGAAGTCATGTTCTGATTGACTAGGCTTGGGAAGACACCTGCAGAAACTGGGAAACTACCACCAAGATCTTAGAGAATCATCCAAAAGTTAAACTGGAGGAGGGAGCTGCAGTCGTCATGGAAACCATCAGGGCGAGAAGGAAACCTTCCCATCATGCAACTACAGATCATGAATTAGAGGTTTGGGATGTTATTTTGATACACTGTACTTTTTCACCCACTTTCACTTTCCAGTCCGCCCAGTGTTGCAGTTTTAGAGTTTTGATATACTGTATTTCTCCTAGAGTTTGGTACGTAAAAATCCACTTTCAAAAGCACAAGACCTTAAAACTACACTTTTCAAGTCCAAGCTTTTCTGATAAGGAACTAATTAAAACTTCACAAAAAACTAGTGTCGTTTAAAAAATGCTAAGATTTTAAGAGCAAGTGATAAACAATTAAGTACAAGAAATTTCAAAATGACACAGATCACTTCCTCATGGCATTGCATTGAGGTGTCCATGTACAATGAGTTATGTAGTAACCTGAGTGTGGATAATTTACGACAGTGCGCTGTTAATGTTAAGCGAATATAAACTGATCTCCATGCTTATCCTTAATTGACTGCTTCATTGGTTGAGTGTCCACTGTGAAATTGGGAGATATGGGGTCAAACCAATGACCAATGACATTAAAAATGGTACTTGCTGCTGCCTTGCTTAGTGCTCACCACTGGGAGGTTAGAGCAAGGAACAGGACGGATTGGCCTGGTGTCAGTATGATATGACTGGGTGGGGTGTCATGTCTGGTGTCTTCGGCATGATACTTCTGAGGCAGCAGCACCTTTGCGACATGGACTCACTCTGCTACAAGAAGACACACCATACACACATGTAAACTGATAGTACGAACTGAAAAATTGTTAAGTACAGTCTTAAGCCCAAGCACACGTAATGCACAGTCTTAATTAGCCTTAGGGGCCTCTGTGACTCAGTTGGTTAGCCCGCAGCGTAATGACCCAAGGAGTCTCTCACTAATGCGGTCGCTTTGAGTTCAAGTCCAGCTCATGCTGGCGTCCTCTCTAGCTGTACATGGTAAGTTCTGCCAGCAACCTGCGGATGGTCGTGGGTTTCCCCCGGGCTCCGTCCGGTTTCCTCCCACTATAATGCTGGTGACCGTCGTATAAGTGAAATATTCTTGAGTACAGCTTAAAGCACCAGTCAAATAAGTAAATAAATAATTAGCCTTAATTGGTTTATGTTATAGAAGTAGTGTTGATTCTGATGTATTCTTACTATCGTATGTGTCGTATGTGTGACAGGATCAGTCCAATGAGTGGGCGAACATGACGGGGTTCTTGTGTGCACTGGGGTCAGTCTGTCTGCAGAACAAGGCTCATAAAACAAGGTATTAGCTTTGTACAGTTGGTAAATCTCTTTCCTGATTTATCTCCCTATTGTGGGTCTTTCTTTCACAACAACCAGCTGTATATGGGAATGTCCTCCAGCAACCTGCGGATGGTCGTGTGTTTCCTCTGGGCTCTGCCCGGTTTCCTCCCACCATAATGCTGATGGCTGTCGTATAAGGGAAATATTCTTAAGTACGGCGTAAAACAACACTAGAAGCCCTCCCTGGGTTTATTGCAGCTTTAAGCGACAGTAATTTTGTTTTCCTGTATTATGGGCAAGTTGCTCTAAAAATCCAAAAATGGAATATAAATAAATTTGAAAGTCTGTATTTTTATTTTGTATGATCTTAATGTTGTTTTTATTTTGTAATTTCCCTTTTTTGTAAAGCTTTCCGATCGCTTAAATATTTATTTCCCATAGGAAAGATTAATGGGATGCCCCATAAATTTAATGATTTTCCAGTTTATATTTATTTTTTTTACCCTCTTCTGATATTGGAAATAGATTCATTCAACCCATAAAACAAATCTTTAAATTTAAATTAGTGTGCCCTTATAGTGCAGGGATGTTTGTCTAGTACCTGGATAACAACAGTAATTTGAGTGTAGTCAGTTCTGTTTCCACGACACATAAACATGACACCTGGAGAACAGCAGTAATTTGAGTCTAGTCACTCCTGTTTCCAGTACTTATAAACATGACACCAGGAGAACAGCAGTATTTTAAGTCTAGTCACTTCTGTTTCCAGTACTTATAAACATGACACCTGGAGAACAGCAGTATTTTGAGTCTAGTCACTCCTGTTTCCAGTACTTATAAACATGACACATGGAGAACAGCAGTATTTTGAGTCTAGTCACTCCTGTTTCCAGCACACATAAACATGACACCTGGAGAACAGCAGTATTTTAAGTCTAGTCATTCCTGTTTCCACCATACATAAACATGACACCTGGAGAACAGCAATAGTTTGACAACACCACACATAAACACAACAAAATTTTTTTAAAATATTTTATATAACTGATATCATGTAAAAATGTAAAACTAACAGTAGTATTAGTTAATTTTATGAGGCGCTCATTGTTGCAGAGGCCTTTGAATTTTCCCAGGAGCCTCTCACCAATGCAATCGCTGTTAGTTCAAGTCCACCAGCTCATGCTGACTTCTTCTCCGGGCATACATGGGATGGTCTTCCAGCAACCTGTGGATGGTCGTGGGTTTTGCCAGGACTATGCCCGGTTTCCTCTCATCATAATACTGTCTGTCGTCAAGTGAAAATATTCTTGAGAACGGCGTAAAACACCAGTCAAATAAATGTGACCTTCGGATAATCATGATAAAGGAAATGTCAATAAAAGGTTACGTTTTCTTCATGCAGTTTACCGTCGCTGGCATCCTGCTCGTTTGACAGAAAGGGGAGCCTGATACAGAGCAGCACCCTGGAGTCAACGTACTGCCCTGTCACGCAGTGAGTACACACAGCCTATGATAACTTGTGACCGGCCAGGTAGCTTCTCACAAAGATGTCAGTTTTCCCCTTTTATGGATATCTGGGTGATTTTTCTCATCAGTTTTTCCCTATTTTAACATTTGTCATTCTCCGATGTGTCAACAGTTAAAAGGTAAACTATTTGAGTCTCAGAAAAATGTATAATTTGATGTTGTAACTTTTTGGAGGAGGGGCCAATGTGACCCTTTGCTTTGGTGCACCACTTCATCCAGAAGTTGAATGAGTAACAGATTCGATCCTGTTCTTTGGCAAGTAACCTCTAGATTCGCTCATTCGCTTCGTGACAAGAAGCCAAATTCCTGGCACTGATCGGAGCAGTCTAACAAATCATTGAAGACCACTTGTCTTCCACCAGTGTGGTGTGCATATGTGTATGTGACAGGTTGACCAGTTCATCAGTAACCTATCATAGGTCAGGGTGGGATATGGGATTATCCCCAGGGCACTCCGTACTGCTGTGTGTGTCATTAAACATCAAGGTCATAAATCAAATTACATTTATTCTCAATTTCTCATCAGATTTCTGAGTGACCTGTTGAAGGTTCTTCAAGGTGTCTCAGAATAATGTCATTTATCCTCAATTTCTCATCAGATTTCTGGGTGACCTGTTGAAGCTTCTGCAAGGTGTCTCAGGATAATGTCATTTATTCTCAATTTCTCATCAGATTTCTGAGTGACCTGTTGAAGGTTCTGCAAGGTGTCTCAGAATAATGTCATTTATCCTCAATTTCTCATCAGATTTCGGGGCCTCCGTGGCTCAGTTGGTTAGCGCGCTAGCGCAGCGTAATGACCCAGGAGTCTCTCACCAATGCGGTCGCTGTGAGTTCAAGTCTAGCTCACGCTGGCTTCCTCTCCGGCCGTATGTGGGAAGGTCTGCCAGCAACCTGCGGATGGTCGTGGGTTTCCCCCGGGCTGTGCCCGGTTTCCACCCACCATAATGCTGGCCGCCGTCGTATAAGTGAAAAATTCTTGAGTACGGCGTAAAACACCAATCAAAAAAAAAAAAAAAAAAAAAAAATCATCAGATTTCTGAGTGACCTGTTCAAGCTTCTGCAAGGTGTCTTAGAGTAATGACATTTATTCTCAATTTCTCATCAGATTTCTGGGTGACCTGTTGAAGGTTCTGCAAGATGTCTCAGAATAATGTCATTTATTCTCAATTTCTCATCAGATTTCTGAGTGACCTGTTGAAGGTTCTGCAAGATGTCTCAGAATAATGTCATTTATTCTCAATTTCTCATCAGATTTCTGAGTGACCTGTTGAAGCTTCTCCAAGGTGTCTTAGAGTAATGACATTTATTTTCAATTTCTCATCAGATTTCTGAGTGACCTGTTGAAGGTTCTTCAAGGTGTCTTAGAATAATGACATTTACTCTCAATTTCTCATCAGATTTCTGGGTGACCTGTCAAAGGTTCTGCAAGGTGTCTCAGAATAATGTCATTTATTCTCAATTTCTCATCAGATTTCTGAGTGACCTGTTGAAGGTTCTGCAAGGTGTCTCAGAATAATGTCATTTATTCTCAATTTCTCATCAGATTTCTGAGTGACCTGTTGAAGCTTCTCCAAGGTGTCTTAGAGTAATGTCATTTATCCTCAATTTCTCATCAGATTTCTGAGTGACCTGTTGAAGCTTCTCCAAGGTGTCTCAGAATAATGTCATTTATTCTCAATTTCTCATCAGATTTCTGAGTGACCTGTTGAAGCTTCTCCAAGGTGTCTTAGAGTAATGACATTTATTTTCAATTTCTCATCAGATTTCTGAGTGACCTGTTGAAGGTTCTTCAAGGTGTCTTAGAATAATGACATTTACTCTCAATTTCTCATCAGATTTCTGGGTGACCTGTCAAAGGTTCTGCAAGGTGTCTCAGAATAATGTCATTTATTCTCAATTTCTCATCAGATTTCTGAGTGACCTGTTGAAGGTTCTCCAAGGTGTCTTAGAGTAATGACATTTATTTTCAATTTCTCATCAGATTTCTGAGTGACCTGTTGAAGGTTCTGCAAGGTGTCTCAGAATAATGTCATTTATTCTCAATTTCTCATCAGATTTCTGAGTGACCTGTTGAAGGTTCTCCAAGGTGTGTTAGAGTAATGTCATTTATCCTCAATTTCTCATCAGATTTCTGAGTGACCTGTTGAAGGTTCTCCAAGGTGTCTCAGAATAATGTCATTTATTCTCAATTTCTCATCAGATTTCTGAGTGACCTGTTGAAGGTTCTCCAAGGTGTGTTAGAGTAATGTCATTTATTCTCAATTTCTCATCAGATTTCTGAGTGACCTGTTGAAGGTTCTCCAAGGTGTCTCAGGATAATGTCATTTATTCTCAATTTCTCATCAGATTTCTGAGTGACCTGTTGAAGGTTCTCCAAGGTGTGTTAGAGTAATGTCATTTATTCTCAATTTCTCATCAGATTTCTGAGTGACCTGTTGAAGCTTCTCCAAGGTGTCTCAGAATAATGTCATTTATTCTCAATTTCTCATCAGATTTCTGGGTGACCTGTTAAAACTTCTGCAAGGTGTCTCAGAATAATGTCATTTATCCTCAATTTCTCATCAGATTTCTGAGTGACCTGTTGAAGGTTCTGCAAGGTGTCTCAGAATAATGTCATTTATTCTCAATTTCTCATCAGATTTCTGAGTGACCTGTTGAAGGTTCTGCAAGGTGTCTCAGAATAATGTCATTTATCCTCAATTTCTCATCAGATTTCTGAGTGACCTGTTGAAGCTTCTGCAAGGTGTCTCAGAATAATGTCATTTATTCTCAATTTCTCATCAGATTTCTGAGTGACCTGTTGAAGGTTCTCCAAGGTGTCTCAGAATAATGTCATTTATTCTCAATTTCTCATCAGATTTCTGAGTGACCTGTCGAAGGTTCTGCAAGGTGTCTCAGAATAATGTCATTTATCCTCAATTTCTCATCAGATTTCTGGGTGACCTGTTAAAACTTCTGGTGTGTCAAAACGAGAAGTTTGGGGCTCAGATACAGAAGCATGTCAAGGAGTTGGTCGGCCACGAGCTCAACCCGGCTGTCTACCCCATACTCTTTGACCAGATCAAAGTCTGTGTGGACAAATTCTTTGATACGGGAGGCCAGGTCAGTGGCAGGGATTATCTCCCTTTTCTTGTAGTTTAGCAGTAATGAGTCGGATCCCATGTTAGTAACCTTCAGAACATGAAATTCCCTGTAAACAAATGGCTGTCCATTAAGAAAACCGAAAATATTTAGGTTGTGTGTGGTAATCATACATTGTACATTTTTGTTTTGTAAATAATTTCAATTGTTAGGACACAATTGGTATAGGTTAAGCCCAACGTGGCAGGACATTTTTGTACACTTCTTTGTACACTATCACTATTATACTTTGTGTGTATCTTTGTAAAGATCTTAGAATGTCTGTGGGTAGGTTTATCAAGCTTGCACTCCATCTGTATTTAGCCATGTAGATAAACCCTATTGTGGTTTTATTTACCTTGACCTTGACCTATTTTTCAAGGCCATTGGGCCTGTGTCTTCATTGTAAACACTGTCTTTTATGGTCAGTTGTTACATGTATTCACTGTATTTCACAATGGTTTTTTTTTTTTTTTTTTTTTTAAATTTTACCAGGTGACCGTAACAGAATTAAATACTCAGTTTATTGAGAACATCATATTTATCCTGAAAAATATCCTAGAAAATAAGACGGAACAGCCATGCGAACACCTGGGAGTCAGCAGTATCGAGGGACTCATGTTAAACATTGTCAGGTAAGAACAAGACAGAACGGTCATGTGAACACCTAGGAGTCACCATTATAGACGGTCTTTAATTAAATATTGTCAGCTAAGGACAAGACAGAACAGTCATGTGAACACCTGGGAGTCACGAGGATAGAGAGTCTCAAATTAAACTTTGTCAGGTGAGAACAAGACAGAACAGCCATGTGAACACCTCAGTCACCAGTATAGAGGGACTCATGTTAAACATTGTCACGTAAGAACAAGACAGGACAGCAGTGTGAACACCTGGAAGTCACCAGTTTAGATGTTAAACTAAACAATGTACATGTACATGCAATTAACAAACCTCAAAGTTGATGTGGTATTAAAGCAAATGGCATTATTCTTGTGCCCAGCCAGTTTGATATGCTTAACTTGAAGTGGAAAAATTTTTTGTTGAATTTTATTGTCATTACCTTTATTTTTAGAAAATTGCTATAAAGTGAAAAATTTTAAAATGTCATTAGAAAGACTCTTTTCATGCCAAAGCTGAATAGCTGGAATTCACAGTATTCCATATTGAATTTGTAATGTTCATAAACTAAAGATTTTCACACCTTAACAAATTACCCATAACCTTTGGTCAGGTTACCTTTGTCGTCAGCATATTTTTCACCTGTTTATTTCTTATGTTTGTTTAGATATGTGCGACACCTGGACTCCACAGCCCATGCTATCACCATCAAAACCAAGCTCTGTCAGCTCGTGGAGGCTGTGAGTACTGTAAACACATCAACTAAACCTCGCTGGCTAAGTGGTAAAATGTCCCTGTTGCTAAGGATCACAAACCCTTAACCATTGAGGGTGTTAGCTCATAGTAAACTAGCATTCTTCTGTAATACACATGGTCCACAATAACTAAACCTGGCTGGTAAAAGCGGTAATATGTCCCTTTTGCCACGGATCACAGCCCCTTAACCATTGAGGCCGGGTGTTTGTTAGCTTCTTGTAAACCAGCTGGCTGTTAAATGTGGTAAAATATCTGTTTGATGCAAATCACAAATGTTTGATCATTGAGGCCAGGTGTTTTCTGTGATGGACACCATGACCCATTGAGCAAAAACTTGGCTTTTGGGTTACTTGAGGGTTTACAAGAGTTTTGTGTATGCCGATATGCTGCAGCTTTGTCTTGTCTACAGCACACAAAAACCTGGCAACAGTGCCCATGAACCTGGCAACTGGGAGATATGCTGCAGCTGTATCTTGTCTACAGTGCCCATAAACCTGGTAACAGCACCCATAAACCTGGCAACAGCACCCATAAACCTCGCAACTTGGTGATATGCTGCAGCTTTATCTTGTCTACAGCACCCATAAACCGGGCAACAGTGCCCATAAACCTGGCAACAGTACCCATAAGCCGGGCAAGTTGGGGATATGCTGCAGCTTTATCTTGTCTACAGCACCCATAAACTTGGCAACAGTGCCCATACACCTGGCAACAGCACCCATAAATCTGGCAACTTGGGGATATGCTGCAGCTTTATCTTGTCTACAGCACCCATAAACCTGGCAACAGTGCCCATAAACCTGGCAACTTGGTGATATGCTGCAGCTTTATCTTGTCAACAGTGCCCATAAACCTGGCAACAGCACCCATAAACCTGGCAACAGTGCCCATAAGCTTGGCAGCAGCACCCATAAACCTGGCAACGTGGTGATATGCTGCAGCTTTATCTTGTCTACAGCGCCTATAAACCTGGCAACAGTGCCCATAAACCTGGCAACTTGGGGAAATTTCTTGAGTACACATACCTGTTATTGTACTGTGTAACTTTAGGACTAATGTTAGTGAAAACTAAACATTATATTTCTCTCTCATTTTTTTTTAACAAATATAAAGATAGGTATATGGGGGAGCTAACCATGTGAGAAGAGGGAAATTGTGTACTCTTGTTTCAGTCACATGTATATTGGCTAAAAAGAGCAGACCAGATGTCCCAAAAATTAGAAGAATTAGGTATTTGTCAGTGGTTGAAAGTCAAGCTGTCGTTGTCACTTTGCCCAATGTTAAATCTTCAGTTGTTTAATGTGTTCCCCAAAAACTGAGTGTGTATATAGCATGCCGAAGCATTGGCCTGTATTTGTAAGAAAAAAGAAAGTGTATTTTTAGGGGTAAATAAAAGGTCATAAAGCATTACTCTTTATTCTGAAATGCTTAGAACTCTTAGACTTAAACTAATTCTTCCAAGACTTTTGCGCGTTATAATATTAGCACACTTCCACATCGTTTCAGGCGTGTGTTAGACGCGGGAGTGTGGTAGCATGCCTCTAATCTGAAGTCAAGGGCTAATTCTCCGAATCAATATAATCCTGTTTTCAGCACACTTCGTCACTATGAGAAACTTAGTCTTGAATGTAATTATCTGCCAAATACACTAGAGCCCTCATTACCTCATCAGCAGTTCCATGCCAAGGCTTTTCTCAGGTGTATGTACCTGATGATAGATACTCCGTGGCTTTTCCTCTGCTCTGTCCTGGCTTCCTTAACTCACAGGCCTACATTGACTGCTTTGGTCACCTAATGGCTAAGAAACGTCTGAAGACCTGGAATCAAACCCAGGTTGTGTCATTCCAAAGACTTCAAAAATGCCTCACTTATCGCTTAGCACTAAGAGGTAAGAGCAAGGATACTGGTTAGCCCAGTGTCAGTATAATGTCACTCAGTGGGGTGTCATGACTGATGTCTTCAACATGATATTTCAGTGGTGGCAACTTATAGACAGGTTGTACTCGAACAGGCCATAAGAAGACACAGTAAATGCACAAATACCTAGTGACTTCTCATCATCATATGTCGTATACAGTGCGCCTGGTCTGCTCTTGTTAGCCATGTAAATGTGGTTTTAACAGGAATACACATTTCTTGTTTTCTCATGTGGTTTATAGTCGAATCTAAAGAACATCATGCAGATGTCTATACTTTTGCAATAAAACTGAGACAGTTTTGGAATTTCAAGACTGCATTACTAAAAATAGTTGTCCTCAAAATTAAAAGAATTACATAAAGGAAAAGTATCTGTAAGTCAAAGTTAAGCCCAGACAGATAAATAAGTCCATCATTGCACTACAGATCAACAATATAGGATAACTCTATATTGCTATTGACAGATGATGCAGAGGAGAGATGACCTGACATTCAGACAGGAGATGAAGTTCAGGAACAAGCTCGTAGAGTACCTGACGGACTGGATCATGGGCAACTCACACCAAGTCAACATCCTGGGTGACATATCCGTCATGTCACGGTGAGAGCACTGTACTGTGTATCTACTCTCCACCCAAATGTCCACCTGTGTATCTCTCTACATAGATGTTCTTCTAACTACGTGTATATCCACCCAGGTGGAAAGGTCTGTAAGCAGCCTGCCCATGTTTGTTGGTTTCTGCCCAGTTCCTGCCGGTTTCCTCCCACCATAATGCTGGCCTCCATCGTATTGTGAAGTACTCTACAATTGGATAAATAAATACACTGCCCGGTGTTCACCTAACTGCATACATGTACCTCCAAATGCCCACCTGCATACATGCACCTCCAAATGCCCACCTGCACATATGCACCTCCAAATGCCCACCTGCATGTAAGCACCCCCAAATGCCCGCCTACATGCATGCACCTCCAGTGTCCACCTACATGTAAACCCCTCTAAATGCCTGCTTGCATGTATGCACCTCCAAATGCCCACCTACATGTATGCACCTCCAAATGCCAACCTACATCTAAACACCTCCAAATGCCCACCTGCATCTATGCACCTTGAAATGGCCACCTGCATCAATGCACCTTGAATTGCCGACCTGCACCTATGCACCTTGTAATGCCAACCTACATATATGCACCTTCAAATACCCACCTACATCTACACACCTCCAAATGCCCACCTACATGTGTGCACTTCCAGATGCCCACCTAAACTTATGCACCTTCAAATGCCCACCTACATGTGTGCACTTCCAGATGCCCACCTAAACTTATGCACCTTCAAATGCCCACCTACATGTGTGCATTCCCAAATGCCCACCTACATCTGTGCACCTTCAATTGCCCAAATAATGTGATCCTACTTACATTTTTCCACTAGGATGTGATCCTGCTTTTGCAAACAAACATGAAATCACCTTTCCAAGATCAATGGAACAGTCAGAATCTGACAAAGGTCTTCTTTAAAATTTTAGTTGAAACTTCTGTGTTGTTCACCAAATGAGTAAAATTAGGCATGTATTACATGTTACCTTAGAATTCCACTGATCACCACCAGATTTGAGTAAGTATATGTTAATGTCAAAATATACTTCATGTTACTATTTATTGATTTTCTTGCTCGGAGATTTACGCCGTCCTAAAGAATATTTCACTAATGCGACGGCAGCCAGCATTATGGCACATGGAAACTGGTCAGAACCAGGTGAAAGCGCTCAACCATCCGCAGGTTGCCGAGGGAACTTCCGACGTACAGCTGGAAAGAAAGCTAGTATGAGCTGGGCTGATTCATGGAAAAAGTTTTGATGGTAAATCTGTTGTTTTTGTTTGTTGTAAGGTCACCTGTTGTTGTTCTTCTTCTTACAGTGACCTTGACCAGGCAAGTATGGAGGCTGTAGCTGCACTGTTAGCAGGACTGCCACTCCAACCAGAGGAGAGTGACCGTGGGGACCTGATGGAGGCTAAGTCACAGCTCTTCCTCAAGTAAGATCACTGATAGAGTACCTGCTGTCATCAAGATGCTAGTATTTCACTGCTATAAGAGTTGTAACTGACAGTCAAAAATTACAGTCTGCTTGACCCAGGTGTAAATATCACAATTGCCTACAAGTTACGATTAAATACATATTCTTGCCTGGGTAATTAGTTATTAATTTTATAAAGATGTCCGATTTAATTCTCTCAAAAAGGTGTTACAAGAATTTTTTTCCATGATGGTGTTGGCCACTGAATCATTGTGGTGTAGAACTCTTTTGAAAGTGAAGGCATGAAAAAGTTGTTGACTGGTACATTTTCCATTTATACAAACCATTGTCATGTAAGAGTCAGTTTTGACGTACGATTGCGATCAAAGCTCCGAAAAGTTACAATCAGTTTACATTTCCTGTGTGCAATAAATTATTTTACAATCAGTCATAAAATCAGTTGTAGTGTTTACAATCGATTGCAGCCATGATTTCTTTGTCCAAGGGGCCCTGGTCTGTAAAGAAAAGTATAGACATATATTATGTAAAAGCCTTAGGAGAAATTTCGTGACTTATTTCCAGGTACTTGACTTTATTCATGAACTTGCTGAACGATTGCTCTGAGGAAGAACAAGATAAAGCTCTGGATCCTAACAGGAAGCGCAGCATTTCCAACCTGAGCGCGCTGCGCAACTGCACAGTGCAGGCCATGTCTAATCTGCTCAACGCCAACATTGACAGTGGCCTCATGCACTCTATAGGTGAGTTCAAAACCTCTTTCTCACGGGAACTTACGTACTTACATGTACAGTGTTTCAGTGAAAATCTTTATGAAAAAGTTTAGAGCATTCCTGTGATGTATACGTTGTGTAAAGCAGTTCATTCATTTGTATTTATTTCTGTTTTCATTTTTTAAGTCATTTTGTTTGTGTATTATATTTAATCATTCTTTCATTTATTTATTTTTTAGCTGAAATAGTGTTACTTTCTGACATTACAAAAGCCGGTATGATTGGCACTTTCCTGTGTGTACCACAAACCACTGCCATACCTATTTTCGTGAAATAAACGTTAAGGGGAAAATACCATGTAATCATGCATACACTCTACACCTACATGTACTGTTCCTAAGGTGCCTTTATCTACAAACTACAGAGGCTCTGTTTAGTTTAGACAGTTAGAGCAGTAATACAACTGTGAGGTCCTTGACCAGTGATGTTGCCCAAAGAGGTTTGCCTGGCACCTCTCCAAGGTCGGTGGTTTTATACTTATGTGACTTAAATATGTTGAGTAGGGCATCGCACACACACACACACACACACACACACACGCACAAATAAGTCATTCTGTAACCGTTGACCATTTTGGTATTACGTGGAAAGAAGGTGATCAAGGACTACAAATCTCAAGTCAGACTCAGTTTTGCATGAGCAATTTTGCTTATTTGAGGACATACATGGAACGGTTGAGTGTATATAAAACAGAATATTATCCTTGTTGACAAAAATCAAACGATGCCACACTTCAGATGCTTAACAACAACTTCTTGTGACAACATTCCTGGTGGCTGTGGTTAAAATTTTTTGTTAAATGATTTTCTTTTTTAAATATTGACAGTGAAACTGCTGCCAGACACCCATAGCAGGAACGTGATTTCTTAAATAAATACATACAAAGTAACAAAATAAAAACTCCACATATTTCGCCTTTCCCGTTGTTGTAGCCCTGGGCTACCATAAGGACCCTCAGACTCGAGCTGCTTT
Source organism: Liolophura sinensis (assembly GCF_032854445.1). Classification (NCBI taxonomy): domain Eukaryota; kingdom Metazoa; phylum Mollusca; class Polyplacophora; order Chitonida; family Chitonidae; genus Liolophura; species Liolophura sinensis. The sequence goes on along the minus strand of NC_088304.1, from coordinate 13,935,887 downwards.
CATGGAGGTTCTGACCAAAATTCTCCAGCAGGGGACAGAGTTTCACGATCTTGCGGAGACGGCACTGGCTGACCGCTTTGAGAGACTCGTTGAGTTAGTGACCATGATTGGGGACAAAGGGGAGCTCCCTATAGCCATGGCATTGGCCAGTGTTGTTTCCTTCAACCAAATGGTAATGTATTGTGTTGTAGTTGTTTAAATATATCCATGCCTGGTTTCCTCCCACCGTAATGTTGGTTGTCTTGGTATAAGTGAAATATTCTTGAGTAGGGCGTAAAACTCTAAAACAGATATGAAAAATTACTTCAGTTTTTATTTACTATAAATCACATATTATTTCACATGATTTTTTACTTTATTTATTTATTTGATTGGTGTTTTACGCTGTTCTCAAGAATATTTCACTTATACAACGGCGGCCAGTATTATGGTGGGAGGAAACCAGACAGAGCCCAGGGGGAAACCCATGACCATCTGCAGGTTGCTGGCATACCTTCCCACGTACGGCTGCACGAGTTTTCACCAACTTTGTACATTAGGGTGAATAATTCCATGAAAGTAAAGGTAGTTTGTAATTCCAATTGATAGTAAATAATCAAGATTGCTTTCCTGTAAAATTATCACCAGTTCAAGGGGTATCAGCACCGGTAAGTTTTGCAGCATTGTATGTGATCATATTTCTAATGACACTTTTGCTAACACTTTACATTACCCAGTGCTAGTGTTTGGCAACAAATGATGCATATCAATGCCTTTGATAGCATTCTGTTAAATTTGTTTTTCTGTCAGGCTGAAAAAGAGAAAAGAAAAGTCAACAATAAAGTGTTTATACTAATTTATGCCAATTGACAGAGTACTGTAGTGTTAAATAGGGCTTACATTATAATTACTGGTATTTTGAAATGAGTAGTGAATTTAGAATTGCATATCGATATTGTTGTATTTCAGGATGAGCTGGCACGTGTGTTTGTCACACTGTTTGATGGGAAACATCTTCTCTATCAGCTGCTGTGGAATATGTTCTCAAAGGAGGTAAGCAGGTTTTGGGGGATATTGTGAAACAGAAGAGGCTTCTGTAAACGCCTTTTTATTCGCGTGGTACTAACATTCGCCGATTTCACGGCAAACACATTTCTGGGAAAATAAGTGCCATCGAAGATAAAACCCATGTAAGTAATGTATTAATGTAGCATGCATTACATTTATAAATTCGTTAACAAGCACTACAGTTCTAATACTTTTTCAAACACGTTAATTAGAAATACCTAATTAGAATGTATTCCGGCTTTCACAAATTCAGCTTAATTGATCGTCAGTTAATCTTGCTTTCTTTTAAGGAGGCTTAGCTCCGTCTAAAAATCACCACATTGCGACGTTGTTGTTGTTGATTTATTGCCGCAGTTAGAGACATACAAATCGATAATTTGTACTGGGCGATATACATACAGTGAGAGAGGCTGTTTTTTTATCAACTCTAGTTGTAAATGTTTCACTCACACCGCCGATGCATGAGAATTAAACAGTGTGATTTATTTATATCACATTTAATCCTTCGTCATCTCCCAGAGTGAGTGACACAAATATTTGCTCACACAGGAAGAAAGGGCTTCGTCTTATAAAGATTACCAGTCTTCAAAAGATTAAAAGCTGAGGAGGATTAACCTCCTTTGTCTGATCAAGTTACTGTATTGTATAGAATTTTTGTCACATCTTACAGGTGCGCACAAGTTTAAATGATAACATTGATACTTTAATGCATGAGTTGTTGTAGGACTTGACGTTTCTGTATTGAAGTTTGATTTTCGTTCATCAGTTGTCCAAAAATTCTGTTAAGATCCGCGAAAGTTGATTCCCACGAATATGTCTTCTTACCAAACCCCCGAAAGTTTATACCTGCAAATAAAAAGGCATTTAGAGTATATGAGAGGCTTTTTCCCGAAAATCGATCTGTGCAAACCCAGTCATATATTTGCTATCATTATTATCACTAACAGTTACCTTTCACAATATATCCTTCTCCTCTGGACATGTGCTTCTGCCCAAAATCGATAATAAGGCTCCTAAAATTCATAAAGTGGGTTACATTATAACTTTTTCAAACTTTAGAATCAATAGCTTGGTCTATTCTACGTAAATATAAAAAATTTGATATTAGTGAATATTGATTTTCCTTGTCCATTTTTGAGTTTCCATGACAATTTACTTTGTTTCTTTCCTTGTCCATTTTGGAGTTTCCATGACAATTTACTTTGTTTCTTTCCTTGTCCATTTTGGAGTTTCCATGACAACTTGCTAGTTTCTTTCCTTGTCCATTTTGGAGTTTCCATGACAACTTGCTAGTTTCTTTCCTTGTCCATTTTGGAGTTTCCATGACAATTTGCTAGTTTCTTTCCTTGCTCATTTTTGAGTTTCCATGACAACTTGCTAGTTTCTTTCCTTGTCCATTGTTGAGTTTCCATGACAACTCGCTAGTTTTTTTCCTTGTCCATGTTGGAGTTTCCATGGCAACTCACTGGTTTCTTTCCTTGTCCATTTTGGAGTTTCCATGACAGTTTGCTAGATTCTTTCTTTGTCCATTTTGGAGTTTCCATGACAACTTGCTAGTTTCTTTCCTTGTCCATTTTTGAGTTTCCATGACAATTCTCTAGTTTCTTTCCTTGTCCATTGTTGAGTTTCCCTGACAACTCACTGGTTTCTTTGCTTGTCCACAGGTGGAGATTGCCGACTGTATGCAGACACTGTTTCGCGGGAACAGCCTGGCCAGTAAGATCATGGCCTACTGTTTCAGGTTCTATGGGCAGGGCTACCTGAGGGAACTTCTTCATCCGTTAATCATGGAAATGTTCCTACAGGACCAGGCCCCTGATCGCAAAGTCTCCTATGAAGTGGATCCTGCAAGGTTAGTCATACAGGATTCATAGAAGTTAGTAATGAAAATCCTGGAAAAATCTGGGAATGTGATTGGTCCTTTCCCCACACCTGAAAAATCATGGATTTTAACAATCTGGTGATAAGAGGTTGTGGAAAATTAAAATTTAATGACCAAGAAAGTGTAGAGGAACAGTTCTATACCTGATAGGTACAATATTCATACAGGCCTTGGATATCTTTGAATATCACAGAATTTGATTATTCTTTTATACTAGAGTATACTAGAGGTGAGAATTTATTGAAAATTAAAATTTGATGACCAAGAAAGTGTACAAGACCTGATCAATTCATGATCATTCTAGTGGTGAAAAGTTGCTGATAATTAAAATGTGGTGGCACTGAAAGTCTACAAACTCTGTTCCATGTCTGATATCGTTGCAGTGTTCATGCCAATCCTGGAAACAAATGAAATTCAGATACATTAAAAATTCAATGATTTTAGCTGACATACTTTTCTACAAAACAGGAAAGAACCAGTATCAGGTGTCCTACGGTAGACTAAAACTTAATGCAATTTTAACTTTTACTTGTGGCTTTAATAGTGGTCGTTTTGTCCACAAACCAAACAAATGTACATAGGCCAAATCCTTCAGTTGTCTCTTGCTTTGAATTAAATTAATTTTAAGCAAGCTCTGGGGCAAAACAAGTACAACATCACAATAGCAGTGACATTCCAACTGGCACTGTGTTAAGAGAATAGCCCTTGGTAAAAGATGTAAGAAAACTGGCCAGCATGACCAACAAGGACAAGGGTTGAGCAACATCTAGCGCTGCTCTTTGCTACTCAAAATGCTTTTTGGATTAAAACTTGAACCCCGTAATGTGACATAGAATTGAGAGTGAGGAGAGCTACATTTCGGCTGAGTAATCCTAACACCCAGCGTGCGCTCTTTTTTTTTTTTTCTTGTTTTTAACTTAAAGTATGGTTCGTGTTTATTATTTATACTTACATATATACACAGTTTTCCAGATCGTATCTACATGTATACTGGAAGAGTACATGTATAATGGTTTTTAAGTTTTAACTGAGGTTTATTTTCCTTTAGTTGGTTTTAAACATGTCCATCTGTTTTGTTGGATATTGATTGTTCTCGTATCGAAAATCAGTCACCGAGGATTTATTTTAACACGTTCATGCCACAATCTGATAATGCCAGAAAACTGTCCAGGAAAATTGTAGGCTCTATGTTTTTTTACAGTTTGTTTAGTCTACTAAAATTGTGTTAGAAAATTAGATTCTGGTCTGTTGTGACCCAAAAGGTATCAGTTACACCACATCTATACTTTTTGCCTGAAATAATTTGTTTCAATGTGGATTAGGCAAATTCATTCATAGATACATACATGTATGTGCATTTTAAATGATGAAATGTAGGAGTCTAAGTACATTGTAGTTAAGTAGCAAAAACCTTACGTGATGTTACTGGTAGCATTATGATCCGAAAAGTCCACCATAGAATAAAATATTCAAATGCGCTAAACAAATTGTGAAACCAAAGAAAATCCAACTATTTTCCTGAACAGTTTTTAGTGGTCTTTCATCTGAAACAAGCTTTGTTTCAGTGTTTTATTTTCCTTTAATCCATAACTATTCATTCATTGTTTTACTGATGACAACTCATCAGACAACGATGTGATATTGTGTTGGTAGGATTGAGAGCGGGGAGAGCATAGAGCGGAACAAGCGGAACCTGATGGTGATCACCCAAAAGGTGTTTGATGACATCGTTAACTCGGCTCAAAGGTGAGGAGAACTACCTGTGTTACTGTGGTAACAGTGGGTAAGGAGCTGCTGTTACACTAAATGTACTGTGTATCCTACATGACAGTAGGCTGTAATCAGTAAAGGAACAGTGAACTTGTGAACCTATAATCATGCTGGCTTTCTCGTGTGTCATGTGGGAAGATCTGCCAGCAACCTGTGGGTTGTTGTGAATTTCCTCCAACTATAACACTTACGAACTATAATCATGCTGGCTTTCTCCCGTGTCATGTGGGAAGATCAGCCAGCAACCTGCAGGCTGTTGTGGATTTCCTCCAACTAAAACACTTATGAACTATAATCATGCTGGCTTTCTCCCGTGTCATGTGGGAAGATCTGCCAGCAACCTGTGGGTTGTTGTGGATTTCCTCCAACTAAAACACTTATGAAATATAATCATGCTGGCTTTCTCCTGTGTCATGTGGGAAGATCTGCCAGCAACCTGTGGGTTGTTGTGGATTTCCTCCAACTATAACACTTACGAACTATAATCATGCTGGCTTTCTCCCGTGTCATGTGGGAAGATCTGCCAGCAACCTGTGGGTTGTTGTGGATTTCCTCCAACTAAAACACTTATGAAATATAATCATGCTGGCTTTCTCCCGTGTCATGTGGGAAGATCAGCCAGCAACCTGCAGGTTGTTGTGAATTTGCTCCAACTATAACACTTACGAACTATAATCATGCTGGCTTTCTCCCGTGTCATGTGGGAAGATCTGCCGGCAACCTGTGGGTTGTTGTGAATTTTTTCCAACTATAACACTTGTGAACTATAATCATGCTGGCTTTCTCCCGTGTCATGTGGGAAGATCTGCCAGCAACCTGCAGGTTGTTGTGAATTTGCTCCAACTATAACACTTACGAACTATAATCATGCTGGCTTTCTCCCGTGTCATGTGGGAAGATCTGCCAGCAACCTGTGGGTTGTTGTGGATTTCTTCCAACTATAACACTTATGAAATATAATCATGCTGACTTTCTCCCGTGTCATGTGGGAAGATCTGGCAGCAACCTGCAGGTTGTTGTGAATTTGCTCCAACTATAACACTTGTGAACTATAATCATGCTGGCTTTCTCCCGTGTCATGTGGGAAGATCTGCCAGCAACCTGCAGGTTGTTGTGAATTTGCTCCAACTATAACACTTGTGAACTATAATCATGCTGGCTTTCTCCCGTGTCATGTGGGAAGATCTGCCAACAACCTGTGGGTTGTTGTGGATTTGCTCCAACTATAACACTTGTGAACTATAATCATGCTGACTTTCTCCCGTGTCATGTGGGAAGATCTGCCAACAACCTGTGGGTTGTTGTGGATTTGCTCCAACTATAACACTTGTGAACTATAATCATGCTGGCTTTCTCCCGTGTCATGTGGGAAGATCTGCCAACAACCTGCAGGTTGTTGTGGATTTCCTCCAACTATAACCCTTATGAACTATAATCATGCTGACTTTCTCCCGTGTCATGTGGGAAGACCAGCCAGCAACCTGTGGGTTGTTGTGGATTTCCTATAACTATAACACCAGCAACCATTGTATTAGTGAAATATTCTTAACTTTGACATACAGTATAACACTACCAATCAAATCAGTTTATATAAACGGTAATTTCTCCCTGACTGCTTAAAATATGGTTTAGTAAAAATTTAATGAAATAAGTACTTGAGTAAGTTGTCCCAAAATATTTCTTTCGTCTGAAACTTTTTTTCCAGTTGGTAACATTCTACCTTCCAAACAAACCTCAGAACACCTTTCCATAATCATCAAGAACTCCCAGAATCATTACCACTGAGCAAAGATGAAATTTTAGTTTGTTTAGCATAATTATGTTAGCAGAATTGTTGCATGAGTGAATCATGTACATTTTTTGTTATTCATTTATTCATTATACATTTTCTCATGTCATATTTTACAGTTGTATGTAGTTGAAGCAATAATTATACCCGCCTATGTACATGTAGACAATTAATATTTTTGTAACAGTCAGTGGGGGGCCTCCGTGGCTCAGTTGGTTAGAGCGCTAGTGCAACGTAATGACCCAAGAGTCTCTCACCAATACCGTCGCTGTGAGTTAAAGTCCAGCTCATGCTGGCTTCCTCTCCGGCCGTACGTGGGAAGGTCCCTCAGCAACCTGCGGATGGTTGTGGGTTTCCCCCCGGGCTCTGCCCGATTTCTTCCTACAATAATGCTGGCCGCCATCATGTAAGTGAAATATTCTTGAGTAAGGTGTAAAACACCAATCAAATAAATAAATAAATGTAACAGTCAGCAGTGGTGTCAAAAGTTATACAAACATTGTGACTTTCATCCCTTTTCTATGTGTTCGCAGTATGTCAGAAGGTTTCCCAGGTACTTGGCAGTGGGTGGTCACCCGGGCATACACCAAACGCATCATTTTCCTCCGAAGGCTTTGGTTTCCTCTGAAGGCTTCGGTTTCCTCCGAAGGCTTTGGTTTCCCCCCACTGGTAAACCAGACAACTGTTATATAAATTGAATGTTAAACTCTGGTGACATGAATACATCAGTGTATGGATAAGGATTTTACAGCTCATACCATAATCATCTCTTTTTGATACTTGAACCCAACAGATTTCCGTCGAAACTGCGAACTCTCTGTCACTGTTTGTTTCACGTCATCTTCCGCCGGTTTCCACAGGATAGTTTTCTCATCACTGGACGAGTTATATTTGTTCGTTTCCTAAACCCGGCCGTAGGTAATATCATTCACCAGGTTTCCATGGATGCCGTCACATTTTTTTTTTTTTTTTTTCGCACCTTTGAAGCTTCCTAACACCATGCTACATTCCATCGCCTCTAACCCAACTCATGCCGCATTTGCCCCAAAGTACCATGCTACATATATGCTACATACCTCAGTATACGCCATGTCTTTACTTTGCATCTTGGAAAAAAAACAGCTAAAACTAGTGTGCCACGTTTTAGAACTGATAGCCTTAATAACAGCTGATGCTGTGCACCTACAGGTTTGACTGTGCTGTGTTACTTGTTATCTGCTGTGTACACCAGAAATCTATCTTCATTTTATACTCAGAAATGTTTCCCATGCATGCATCAAAAATGAATTGCCAGATACCCTTGGTTAACATTTTCTAAATGCATCTCCAAACGATGCTTTCAGAATTTTTAAGTCTGTGAATGAAATTTGTATGAAAACTTAATTTTTAGTGGTAAGTCTTGATATTTTTGTTGAATTTACTTAATCGTGCTTGATTAGTTCGGGTGCCCAGTAGTTTTACAGAAGTGAAATGGCAGCACATGTAGATGTGGTACTGTAGGCAATCATACATTAATCAGAGCCACTTCACATTATGTATTGAATTCTCTGCTGCACGGTACATATATATACATTGCTGTCTGTACATAAAATTGGTGATAGAGACTTCTATCTTCACGTTTATCATCATCCTCATAATTTATTGGGTTATTTTTTGCCAGGCTCGCCACAATATAGCTGCGGTACTTCATCTTTCTTTCATTCTTTGCTAGGTTTCTGCCCAAGGTGTGCATTTTGTGTCTGTCTTATTTGATGACAAGAGACATGTAGCTTGGCAGTCGTTCTCCTTTTATGTTGGGTACTTCTTTGCCAGGTTCACAGTACTTGTAACCAGGCAGTCATACGCTGTCCTCTTTCACATGATTTATTGGGTACTTCTTTGCCAGGTTTCTGCCCAAGCTGTGGAGTATGACTCGTCACATGATGACAACAAGAGACATACAGCTAGGAAAATGATTCACTGTCCCCTTTCACATGATTTATTGGGTACTTCTTTGCCAGGTTTCTGCCCAAGCTGTGGAGTATGTCTCATCACATGATGACAACAAGAGTCATACAGCTAGGAAATGATTCACTGTCCCCTTTCACATGATTTATTGGGTACTTCTTTGCCAGGTTTCCACCCAAGCTGCGCAGTATGTGTCACTGTCTTTACCAGGTGGTAACACAGCGTTTCCAGAGCAGCCTGGACACCGTTTGGACTGTCATTGGCACGGTTATCTTTTTGCGTTTCATCAATCCAGCTCTAGGTAAAAACAAAAAAAGAGTTGGGGTTTAGTTTGGGTTTAGTTTGTTGTGCTGGCTGCTTTTTGTCTTCAGTTATCGCCGTTCAGAAACTTCCTTTCCTTCACTCTGCTTGTATTTTTGATATTGTGGTACATCTCTGTTAATATGGTGGAAATGCTGCTGTTGTATTTTTTTTTTTGTTGTTGTTGACATTCCTTTGAGCACTGTGTAGCTACTTAAGGTCAATGCGTTTAATAATTTTGAATTTGATTAACATATTTGTGGTGTTAAGCGTTTAGTTTTGCTGAAGTCTGTATAGTCTTGCTGTGAAAGTGTATTGGTGGTGTTGTGTTTGTCTGTCATACTTGTCCATGAATTGATAGTGAACTAAATATTATGGAAATTTGGTAATATCACTTCTATCAGTTTTACAGGTACATGGTATTGTGAAACTCTATACAGTGTGCAGATTCACTAGACTACTAATGCACTCTGAAAAGGTATCAGTGGTCTAAAGTACTCTCAGCCTGACAAAATAGGATTATTCTGTTGGTTCCCTTTATTAAACTGGAGTGCAGTGCAGTTGTTGAGATTTGCCATAATCAGTATTCTGTTGGTTCCCTTTATTAAACTTGGAGTGCAGTGCAGCTGTTGAGATTTGCCATAATCAGTATTCTGTTGGTTCCCTTTATTAAACTTGGAGTGCAGTGCAGCTGTTGAGATTTGCCATAATCAGTATTCTGTTGGTTCCCTTTATTAAACTTGGAGTGCAGTGCAGCTGTTGAGATTTGCCATAATCAGTATTCTGTTGGTTCCTTTTATTAAACTTGGAGTGCAGTGCAGTTGTTGAGATTTGCCATAATCAGTATTCTGTTGGTTCCCTTTATTAAACTTGGAGTGCAGTGCAGCTGTTGAGATTTGCCATAATCAGTATTCTGTTGGTTCCTTTTATTAAACTTGGAGTGCAGTGCAGTTGTTGAGATTTGCCATAATCAGTTTTCTGTTGGTTCCTTTTATTAAACTTGGAGTGCAGTGCAGTTGTTGAGATTTGCCATAACGAGTATTCTGTTGGTTCCCTTTATTAAACTTGGAGTGCAGTGTAGTTGTTGAGATTTGCTATAATCAGTATTCTGATGGTTCCTTTTAAATTGGAGTGCAGTCCAGTTGTTGAGATTTGCCATAACGAGTATTCTCTTGGTTCCCTTTATTAAACTTGGAGTGCAGTGCAGTTGTTGAGATTTGCCATAATCAGTATTCTGTTGGTTCCCTTTATTAAACTTGGAGTGCAGTGCAGCTGTTGAGATTTGCCATAATCAGTATTCTGTTGGTTCCTTTTATTAAACTTGGAGTGCAGTGCAGCTGTTGAGATTTGCCATAATCAGTTTTCTGTTGGTTCCTTTTATTAAACTTGGAGTGCAGTGCAGTTGTTGAGATTTGCCATAATCAGTATTCTGTTGGTTCCTTTTATTAAACTTGGAGTGCAGTGCAGCTGTTGAGATTTGCCATAACGAGTATTCTGTTGGTTCCCTTTATTAAACTTGGAGTGCAGTGCAGTTGTTGAGATTTGCCATAATCAGTATTCTGTTGGTTCCCTTTAAACTGGAGTGCAGTGCAGTGCAGTTGTTGAGATTTGCCATAATCAGTATTCTGTTGGTTCCTTTTATTAAACTTGGAGTGCAGTGCAGTGGATGAGATTTGCCATAACCAGTATTCTCTTGGTTCCCTTTATTAAACTTGGAGTGCAGTGTAGTTGTTGAGATTTGCTATAATCAGTATTCTGATGGTTCCTTTTAAATTGGAGTGCAGTGCAGTTTTTGAGATTTGCCATAACCAGTATTCTGTTGGTTCCCTTTATTAAACTTGGAGTGCAGTGCAGTGCAGTTGTTGAGATTTGCCATAATCAGTTTTCTGTTGGTTCCTTTTATTAAACTTGGAGTGCAGTGTAGCTGTTGAGATTTGCCATAATCAGTATTCTGATGGTTCCTTTTAAATTGGAGTGCAGTCCAGTTGTTGAGATTTGCCATAACGAGTATTCTCTTGGTTCCCTTTATTAAACTTGGAGTGCAGTGCAGTTGTTGAGATTTGCCATAACGAGTATTCTGTTGGTTCCCTTTATTAAACTTGGAGTGCAGTGCAGTGGTGCATTTTTTTTAAATTTTTTTGTGATGAGCTTTCTGTTAGTTCCCTTTTCAAAGTGAAACTCATATAGTATTCTGTTTGACCCTAATATTTATCCAAACTGCATTCCAGTTCATGAGGTTTGTCATAGCAAGTATTCTGTTCTTTCCCTTCACATGAAATGCAGTTTAGCTGCTGTTCTTTGATAAATAAAGTACTTTACATTGTCCTTTTGATGCTAAAGAGAAGTCAAAATTTGAAATATGATTTTAGAGCTTATTTTTGAGCCCTATGAATTAAAAATTTGACCATCGCATCAGTGTTATCTTCAGACAAATGTGTCAAAACTTCAGCTTCCATTACTGAAAACTAAACAGTGTGACACCGCTTTAAATTTTGACTTAAGTCAGAAATATCTTTTTGGAATCGGGCCCCATATGCTGATAGATAAGGCGTATTTGTCATTGAAGGATGTGGTAATACTTATATAAAACATGTTTTGCCCTAAATTTTGGCTTTGCATAACTTTGCCCCAGAGTGAATCATACATGCATTTGCATGGGGCATGAATAAGCCTAGGTACATAATATATGTATATGCATGTCATCTGTGAACATTTACACTGTATTTCTCTGACAGTTGTTTTGTGCCATTTAAGTAAATGTCCTCAAGACTTCTCTTCTTTGATACAGTTAGCCTTTTTCTCAAAACTCTGTGAATTCACTTTTTTTTGTAGTGTTGCAAAGAAAAACAGAAGCCATATAAAAGTTGAAAAATGGCTGAAAAATAGAAAAATGGCTGAACAGCAGCAACCGGAAAGAATTAGCTCAGTTTCTTTCTACCATGTCTAAGTAACATACATGACAAAAAAATGGGCTCTGCTCTTTGTTGACTATGTCTTGACTAGTAAGTGAAGCAAGGTTTGAATCCACTGCCAGCATGTTTAGCTGTACTATCCAAGGAGAAGATGAGAAGACAGTCACAGCCATTTTGTTCTGCTGTGCTTGGTCTTTCTGTAAATTGGTTTTTAATCTGGAATTCTTACAAGACCATGCTATATGCCATGTTAGAGCATCAGCAACCAAAATTTTGAAAAATACAATGCATCATTCGCACCCCGAGCTCAATAATTAAAATGTAACTGTCCTTGTGATATTCGCAGAAAAATGGATTGCAATCAGTTGGTTAAACTTGATAATGTGCCAGCACTTATATGTATGTGTTTGACCTTGTGGATGTATTAATGTGACCTTGCCGAAAATCTACTCTTTAGATCATGAGGTCACAGCGTCATCAAGGTGAAGTGATTTCCCCCAGGCTGCATTTTCACCACTCATAAACTTCACTGCCATCATGTTAATGAAATATTCTTGGGTATGGCATGAAACTCCAATGAAATAAACGAACAAACAAACCATGCTACAAAGAATAGCAAACCAAAACGCGTGAAAAAAAATCTGTGTGTCTAAATTATTTCCTGTTGAGATGTTTCTGTTTGGAAAGAACAAAAAAAAAAAACAACTTAAACTGGAAAAATAGTGATGCATTGATAGGTTCAGTAATTTCACCGAGGTGTACACAGAGTTGGTTTTAATTAATGAAGCTTGTACATAACTACATCTTTCATTTCTATCCCTTGCACTGCCTGCTTGCTTTGCATGTTAAACACTCATTGCTTGTTTAGTGTTGTGAACCAGTATTCCCACTTTACATGAATTCAGCATGGCCGGCCTTTCTCTTTGATGCTTCTTTGAGTTTAAAGTAAAGTGTGAGATTGATTCCTACGTCATACTATATTTATGGGATTGATTAGTTAATACCATATTTCACCTGAATTTACATAAAAGCATTTTTCAAGTGACACATGTTTTGATTCTGATTGATTCATCCACAAGTATAGGTCCAAACTAAAGGATTTTTTTTTTTTTTTTTTTGGAGAAATTTGATATTTTTTTTATCAGAATAACTTAAATGTTAACATCAGAAGTATTATTTTAAGGCTCTTGTGTTATGCTAAAAGTACAATTTTACGAACCAAACTTCAGGTGAAATACTGTACTTGGAATTTCATAATAGTGTTTTTGGTCATGTGAATTTGGAATAAGTGGGACAGAAATATTTCCTGAGGGAGAAAAAAGTAAAAAAAATTCTGTTAAATGTTTTTTTTTTTTTTTTTTTAATTCATTTCCATAAATTAGAGTCCAACTTCAGCACATTATATAATATATAATTTATATATATCCCAAGTTTCAATGATGTGTCTCACCGTTGCAGTCACTCTGAGTTCATGTCCAGCTCATACTGTCTTCTTTTTCGGGTAGTGGGTTTCCCCCAAGCTCTGTCCCGTTTCCACCCACCATAACGCTGGCTGCCGTCGTATAAGTGAAATATTCTTGAGTATGGCATAAAACACCAATGAAATAAATAAATGAAAGATGCATGGCCGTATTTTGACAGTGTCTCCGTACGAATCTGGGATTATCGAGGAAGAACCAACGCCACGGATAAAGCGGGGTCTGATGTTGATGTGTAAAATCATGCAGAACATCTCTAATCACTTACTCTTCCACAAGGAACAGCACATGAGGGCTTTCAACGATTTCCTCAAAACCAACTTTGAATCTGGACGAAAGTATGTACTCAGCAGTGGTGGTTTATGTGTAAATAATAAGGGAGTTTTGAGTTCAGACTAAAGCTAATAGAAGTATTAGCTTCTATCATATGACATGTCAGATGTGATGGGCAAGTTTTAACTGATTTACACTATTTACTGATCACCTGTCTCACCTTGTTCCAAAGGCACAAATGTTTAAGTTCACAAAGGTTCAATTCTTCCATCTTCTCCACCTTTACTTACTCTAAATAACTTTTTTTTAAACCGTTCAAAAATAGTCGCCTAACATTTTTGGCAGATCACATGTTACAGTAGGCCTTTTATAACCCTTCAGCCATAAAAGACTTCGATCTTGAAATTCCGCTTCATTTTCAATGTTGATGCCAAGCTTGAAAGGAAGACTACAAAGTAAAATTTAGAAGCAGAATAATAGTGAAGACTGGGTGTCAAGATAATGTGGCTTCATCTTTGGGTGGGAATTCATCTTACGCATGTTTCCAGAGTAATTCATTTCTGTATATGTGTCAGATGCAGAATTTGTGATTTAGACGCAGGATTCTAGGGAGGTCTAGAAACTAGCTGATATTTTAATTTAGCGAGTAATTTGCTGCCATAGTATGAAAGTTTTGTTCGTTTTGAATTCATAAAATGATTTTAAATTTTCTCCTCTCTGAGCTGGCCCCTGGAGATGGGTAGAAAATTTTTTGTTTTGCATCTTCCAGTATGATGCCCCCCTTCCTTCCAATCAAATCTCAAAACACCCTTCCAATAGAACCCTTGGAATGAAGCAAAATGTGTGACATAGTTTTTAAAATGCTAAGTCATTTATCATAAATAAATAATCGCATTGTTGTATTTTTGTTGACAGGTTTTTCATGGAGATTGTGTCAGACTGTGAGACTGTAGATGCGGGCAATCACAGTCTGTCCTTTATCAATGATGCTAATGTCCTTGCCCTCCATCGTCTACTATGGAACAACCAGGAGAAAATAGGCGACTATCTCTCCAGTAGCAGGTAGTGTTGATATAATATACTTTATCAATTTTTTTGGATGACAGAAAGGTGATTCTATTAGTTTGAAACAAACAAGGTCCGAGTGTCTGCTAGTACTTCACAATATCACTGATTAGCTTCTCACCAATGTGGTTGCTGTGAGTTCAAGTCCAGCTCATGCTGAATGGTTTCCTCTTCAGTCACAAGAGGGAAAGTCTGTCATCAACCTGTTGATGGTAGTGGGTTTCCAACTGTAATGATGGCCGTTGTTGTAAGCGTGAAATATTCTTGAGTATAGCATAAGATACCGAGTAAATAAATAGATCAATCAATCAATCAAATGAAGAAGTTATGCCCTTTAAAAGGATGTATTGTCAGTACTCAATATTCAGAATCTAATGATTGCAGATGCTTATTTGGTACATGTCAGTTTATAGAGTAAACTTGTATTATATGGTGCAGTAAACAACACAGTTTTGGTTAATACTAAGGTCTTGTATATAACGATTAGCTTTGATTAGGAGTTAGGATGCTTTTGTGCCAATCATTTCATGCATTAGATTCAGATACCTGTATCAGTAAATCTATTACAAGAAAGAACTGTTTAAGGGCCTCGGGGCCGCCGTGGCTCAGTTGGTTAACGCGCTAGCGCAGCGTAATGACCCAGGAGTCTCTCACCAATGCGGTCACTGTGAGTTCTAGTCCAGGTCATGCTGGCTTCCTCTCCGGCCGTACGTGGGTCTTGCAGCAACCTGAAGATGGTTGTGGGTTTCCCCCGGGCTGTGCCCGGTTTCCACCCACCATAATGCTGGCCGTCGTCGTATAAGTGAAATATTCTTGAATATGGCGTAAAACACCAATGAAATAAATAAATAAAATTTAAGGGCCTCAGATTGCAGTGAAATTTCTCATTTATTTCTATGTTACGATCAATTACAGAGATCATAAAGCAGTTGGCAGACGGCCCTTTGACAAGATGGCGACACTTCTGGCATACCTAGGCCCACCAGAGCACAGGCCTCTGGACTCCCAGTGAGTAACATTTACCCAAAGGCAGTTTTATTATGGCATAAAACACTAGGAAGTAAATAAGTAAATAAATTATATCTGACTCTTGATCAGCTATATTTCATAAACAACAAGTCTGTCCCAAAAATTAAAAGCGCAAGCAGGATTTCTATGGTGAAGTAAATAGTACTGGATATGACATGTACTTCTTGTGTTTAACGTGGGGAGGTCTGTCAGCAACCTGCGGATGGTCGTGGGTTTTGGGCCCGGTTTCCTTCCACTGTAATGTTAGCCACCGTCATATAAGTGAAATATTCTCGAGTACGGCGTAAAACACCAATCAAATAAATAAATAAATTCTTATGATTAATTATACTTCTATGAACTTTGCATTGGTACCTGGAAATCGCTGTTGAAAGACAGTTCCAAAAAAGTATAAAAGTAATGTAAACATTCTGGCACAGTATGTGATTTAAATCATATTTGATTACCTCCCTTCCCCACCAGGTGGAGCAGCATGGACATGACAAGCACTAAGTTTGAGGAGATCATGTCACGTCACAACATGCACGAGAAAGATGAGTTCAAATCTCTGAAGAACCTTCACATATTTTATCAGGCAGGGACCAGCAAATCTGGAAACCCTGTGTTCTATTACATCGCCAGAAGATACAAGTAAGACGGCAGACATTGATGATTTTTGGAGAGAAGCCATTGATGATATCATACATATAAATCTTTTTTTGCATGTTTCTTGCCGTATTAAACTGAGTTAAAAATTGATATGACAATTGATTTTTTTTTTTTTTCCCTTACATGTAAGTAATGTAATCAAGTGATAAATTATGCATAGGTACACTACAAACAGCCAATAAACAGCAGGTACAAAAGTTCAAACTTACAATGGGAGACTCAAGAACAAGCCACACAACAGAGTCCAGATCTGTAGAACACATTATTTTTTCTGTGACGCTGCAGTTCTTGTACACAGCCTAGCTCTTTAATGAGCACACATACACTGAAAATTGTGACATTCATGTAATAAAGGAAAAGACAAGAGTTCATGGCTAATTTTGGAATGTTACAGGTGGGAAGGAGTCCATACATAAGTTTTGCATAGATAACATGAGATATAAATTCTCTGAATTAGCTTGTTGTTGCTGTTTCAGAGTAGGGGAGATTAACGGAGACCTGCTCATCTACCATGTGTTGCTGACCCTCAAGCCTTTCTACCACAAGCCCTTTGAGCTGGTCATAGACTTCACCCATACCTGCTCAGATAACAGATTCAGGGTGAGGAAAATATTAGCCGTTTGCCAAATTAGCAAGTTCGTCACCCTGTGTTTTATACACTACAGTAGATGTATAAGGGTTTCAATATAAAGATCTATCTCACCAATGCGCTGTGAGTTCAAGTCCAGCTCATGCTGGTTTCCCCTCCAGCCATAACTGGGAAGGCCTGTCAGCAACCTGCGGATGATCATGGGTTTCCCTCAGGCTCTGCCTGTTTCCTCCCACCATATTGATGGGTGCCGTCGCATAAGTGAAATATTCTTGAGTACGGGGTAAAATACCAATGAAATAAATAAATAAATATGAAGTTGTGAGATTTTATGAGGGATTGTTATGTATTCAGCAAAGATCAAGGCGTAAAACACCAATCAAATAAATAAATGTATTTGGGCACTATATTTTCATGATTTTGTGTATGGCAAAGTTTTTATGTTGAGTGTTTTAAACTGTTGGCCTTCACACACTTGTATACATGTATACAACATGGTGTCTTCTATGACGGCATGTCTTAGTGCATGACACAGGAATGTTAAACTTGACTTAACTTGTATTTTGACGTGACAAACAGAGCACAGATTGGGATCTCAAAAGTCATGTCTAACATGAAATAACACTTTTATGAGTGAAGGAAATCCTGACATTTCACTTGTGTATAAATACTAAAAACAAATGAATAAAGGAATGACATTAGAGCATATTTCTGCTTTCAGACGGACTTCCTGTCCAAATGGTTTGTTGTGATGCCGGAGAATGTTTATCAGAACATTATGGCTGCTTACATCTACAACTGTAACTCCTGGGTGAGGGAGTACACCAAATATCATGACAGAATCCTCACCCCACTTAAGGTAAACCTTCTAAAACCCCTCACCTCAAGGTAACCCTCCTCACCCCCACCCCGCCCCTCACCTCAAGGTAACCCTCCTCACACACACCCCCCACCCCTCACCTCAAGGTAACCCTCCTCACCCCCACCCCACCCCTCACCTCAAGGTAACCCTCCTCACACACACACCCCCCACCCCTCACCTCAAGGTAACCCTCCTCACCCCCACCCCACCCCTCAGCTCAAGGTAACCCTCCTCACACACACACCCCCCACCCCTCACCTCAAGGTAACCCTCCTCATCCCCACCCCGCCCCTCACCTCAAGGTAACCCTCCTCATTTCCCCCACCCCACACCTCAAGGTAACCCTCCTCACACACACACCCCCCCCACCCCTCACCTCAAGGTAACCCTCCTCACCCACCCACCCCACCCCCACCCCTCACCTCAAGGTAACCCTCCTCACCCCACCCCCACCCCCACCCCCACCCCTCACCTCAAGGTAACCCTCCTCACCCCTCTCCTCACACCTCAAGGTAACCCTCCTCACCCCCCACCCCCCACCCCACACCTCAAGGTTTTCTAGAACCCAACAAATTCTGTCTGTACATGTGCATTTAATTCTCCCTCGTTTCAACATACCTGGGAACCTGCTGAGATAAGAAACCTACCCCGAAAGGCAGTGCGTATCTTTTCCTCTAGGTAGGACAGGTGCTCAGCATTATCGAAAATTGATTAAAAAATAGTAACTGATCACGGATTTATTGATTTCTAGAACTCAGCAAATTCTTTCTGTACATGTGCATTTTATTTGTGGACACACTGTTCCTACTCTAGCTTGAAACTGTTTCTGAGCATGAGAAAAATGTGACAAAATTTAGTAGATCCAAGGTGGTTGCAGTGATGTCACAAGCTTTTGCTAGTTTTGAAAAATGCGTGTTTATAAAGTGGTTTTTCCTTGACAACTTCATTGCATTAGATCTTCATCCTAAATTCTTCTCAGAATGTTACAGAAGTTTATTTAATTCTTTCAAAGGGCAGTAATCCTCCAATTCGTGCCTGTCAGTCAAGAGATTTTTTTGGACATCATTTCAGAACAACAGAAAGCTACTGTTTATTGATCACCCCGTGAAGCTGTCCGAGTATATCGACACAGATCAGCAAAAGCTGCCTGGAGCCACAGTGTCGCTGGAGGAAGATTTGAAGGTGTTCAACAACGCGCTCAAACTTTCCCACAAGGACACCAAGGTCGCCATTAAAGTAAGCACTGGTTTGTCGCAGTCCAAATCCTTATGTTGTTTATGGGCTTAAATAAATAATCTTGCAGTGTTATAGGAGGGTGTAATAAAAAATAAAACCTGAAAATCAGCTGTAATTTGTGGAAAATATGGACAAGCCCAGCATTTTTTTTTTCGTTTTAAAGACACATTTACAAAATCTGAAAGCCTTGAAAAACAAGAAATTCACAAGAAATCGTACAAAATATAAATGTGGCTTTTCAGTTTTATTTTGATTTTATTTTTTCGATTTTTTGGTATCGCCTCGCCCGTGAACATAATAAAATTGGTGTTGCCTTACACCATATGGAGGAATATTTCACTTGTACAACAACAACATGTTTCCGAGGAGCCTCCCATTAATATGGTCGCTAGGATTTAAAGTCCAGCTCATGCTGGCTTCTCCTTTCTTATGTAGCAAGGTCTTCCAGCTACTTGCAGATGGTTTTGGGTTTCCCACAGGCTCTGCCTGGTTTCCTCCCACCAAAATGCTTGGAAGCCGTTGTTTAAGTGAAATATTCTTGAGTACGGCATAAAACATCAATCACATAGATACATAAATAAATACATACATCAGTATGGTTTATGAAGGAAAGGAACCAGAGATATCTTAATTTATGTCAGCACCTGCATGTTTGTTCCCTGTAATAATTTCAACAGAAATTTGTCATTGTCTTAAATGACCATGTCTTCTTGGGGACAGCCTCAACAATGCTAAGTGGTCCTCTCATTGGCTGGTCTTGACTCCAGTCAAGTCTAATATTTCAGCACTTAAAGCGGTTAAGCGTTGGTTTGTTTTTTTTTAGCTCCTATATAATGACTCCCAAACACGAATTGAAGGTTTAGCTTTTTCTTTTAGCTCCTGTATATGTACAATGGACTGTCATATATGGATTGAATGTTAAGCTTTTTCTTTTATCTCCTGTATATGTATAATGGATTGTTATACATGGATTGAAGGTTTAGTTTTTCTTTTAGCTCCTATACATGTATAATGGGCTTTCATTCATTGATTGAAGGTTAAGCTTTTTTTTTAGTTCTTGTGTATTGGGCTGTCATACATGGATTGAAGGTTAGGCTTTTTCTTGCTCCCTGGCCTGTGGTATTGTGTGTAAATGCACATTCTCAGATGGCAGGCTAAGCTTTTTTTTTTTAGCTCCTGCATATTGGGCTGGATGGATTGGAGGTTAGGCTTTTTTTTAGCTCCTGTATAATGGCAATCATAGGTGGATCTCCAACATACAGTGACAGAAAGTCATGTTTTGTTTGTGTTTTTTTCATATTTCTGTTTCGCCTGGGTATGTCTACAAAGGGCCTACTGACGGAAGCTTGAGCTGTTTTATTGGTTTTATTTTTATAGGCTTTGTGAATGTTTTTTAATGATTTTAATTGATAGACATTCAGTTTGAAACTTTACTAGTTGTATAAACTTCAATTTGTTTACTGTAGTAAACACGTTCTCTAGAAATTAACCCCTCAATGCAGTGCAAACATTTCTTGTATACAGGGTTTTTGTGACTTGTGGCTTAAGAAATTTATGGTCTTTGCCAGGATTACCATTTTTGTAATCAAGAAAAGTTTCATGTAGGGATACAATTTTTATGCACATGCCTACCTACATGTAGGAGAACAAGAAAGGTATTGGGTTCCTCCGGCGATTTTACCAGATTTGTCACCATTTTCCTGTTTTGTGGACGTACGTTCAGATTGACTTCATTCTGTTCTCCTGTAAACACGGATTTCTACAAGCCTCTCTTGTACGGCTACAATTTCTTATGCAATCACATATCAGAATTTACCTTGGCGTATACCAATTTATCTGGTATACACAGGATGTGTAGTAAGCTTTCCACATCTGTATTAGCACTAGGAGCCTATGACACTGGCCGATGCATGTGCCTTCCTATACTGTGATGGAATGTTTAAACCATCCATACAGACAGTGACTGTTGTCAGGGGAGTATTTTGCTCAGCCAATCAGAGGGCTGCAGTGGCCACCCATAGTACACGGATAGGCAGTCATGGGAAACGATTTGCATATCAATCACCACTCTAGTGAGTTGGTACTCAAACACCCCACAGTGAAGTTTTTTTTGCTACCATAGCAACATTTGCTCAGACATTCAACCCTCAGCCTTGGAATTGTTCACGGATTGCCGCATGCAGTTCACAGTTTGAATATCAAAGACTGCTGCCTCAATTTTGTGCATAAACTCTCCACAACGACGTCTTTACCACCACAACGATTTACAACTTTTATCTTTATTCTGATTCCATTGTCGAGTTGACTGCTATAGCAGGCAAGCTGGCAGGATTCTCTGAATGCCTTGTTTTGACATCTGGTCTGCTCTTGTTATTTAGCCAGCAAACATGTAATCGTTACAGGAGTATTCTTTTCTCACATGGTTAGTAAACTCAGCAACTCAAAATTCAGTATCATTTTCATTATCATCTCTGTCTATTTTGTAATCCACAACATAAGTAAAAGGTTTCCAATATCAAGGCAAGGATGACCCTTCCAGTAAATTGTGAAAATACATTAGAACATTTCACATGTGAATTCTCACAAAGTATAAATGATTTGTCAGCAGAAGTTTTAAACCTTGTACAGAGAAAGAAAAATTAATTCACTGTCTTTCTCTGTCTGCTTGATAACAGTTCTCTCCCTTGTTTAATCTTGTTTCTGTTTCTGCCACCAGGTGGGTCCGAGTGCCATCCAGGTGACCTCATCAGAGAAGAGTAAAGTACTGGGTCATCAGGTCTTACTCAACGATGTGTACTATGCCTCTGAAATTGAAGAGGTACATGTAAGAAAGTTTAGTTCAGCTACATGTATATGTGTGCTTGTTTGTAACATATCCAAGAATTTCACATCCGTGAACACAAAATACAGCGTTTAAATAGTGCTTTTGAAGAATATCTGTATAATGTGTTTTTATTCGATTTTGTTAATTATGGCACTGTATTACAAAAAGTAAGTCCTTGTCAGTTTTACAAGATAAAATTATTTATAATAGTAAGCAAAGGTTTTCAGTGCTTGAAGATAACAATACTGATAACAATGGGTAGTGGCTTGATAGTATTTTAAGACGATTGCAGGCGAAGATTTTAACATAATAATCCAAAAGACGAAAATGTAAACCATAATCTTGTCCACATTTAATGTACTAAATTTTTGGAGGGTTTTTTCCTAGTCTTTTTGAGTAATTCGGTTTGTTTTCCCCTTCACATGCATTTTGGTGTGACAGCAACCAGCAGATGGTCGTGGGTTTCCCCCCGGCTCTGCCCGGTTTCCTCCCACTGTAATGCTGGCCACCGTCGTATAAGTGAAATATTCTTGAATACGGTGTAAAACTCCAGTCAAATAAATAAATACATATGCATTTTCTGTTCCCAGAAATGCATTTGACATTTTTAAAAAAAAGACTTTGAACTAAATGTATATAGTAAACATCAATGAAGTATCTCACATTAAATTCAGGTCTGTTTCCATACTTTTCTCTGAATATCTCCTGTTATTTTATTTGTTGTACTTTATTTTTATTAAGGTGCTCAGTCTAATACTAAAATTTAGAAATTATTACAGGATTTCTGATTTGTTTATTCTTGTCTCCTTTTAATATCTGGCTTCTCACTGTAAGTGTGTCTGGACTTAGATGTGTTTAACTATTTTATTCTGTTTTGTTACGCCAGGTTTGTTTGGTCGATGATAACCAGTTTACGATGACGATAGCCAATGAGAGTGGACCTCTCTCCCTGATCCACAATGACTGTGATAGTATTGTACAAGCCATTATTCATATCCGGCCAGATGGGAGCTTTCACAACCAGTGAGTTAGAAATGGGCTTTAGGAGAGATTTATTTTAATTGGTTAATTATAAAAAATGAACAAAAATTAATTAAAATGAATTGAAAATGTGGTAATTTTTTTTTGGCGTAAATGAAATGTCATTTTGTTTTCATTTTCATTTCGAATACAATATTAAAGAACACCATATTCACTCTTACGATTTTAATGGGCTCGTTTGTTTTTGCATACAGTGTAGATTAACAGAACACCCGATTTGCCAGGTGGCCAAATATATATCCTTAAAACTATGACATATAAAGACACGACTTCTCTGTGATTTTCAGGACACTGTAACCGTACACACTAAAATCCGACCCAAAGACGTTCCAGGCACTCTCCTCAATGTGGTATGTGTTATAGTTTTAGTGATAACAGTGTTATCGTGGATTATGTTACATGCTTAGTGAAAAACAAAAAACATGTAAGAATATCTTGAATATATAGTCAATGAATGTCCTTCCTTTGAGGCATTGTGACCAAGTCTTGGCTGAAATATTGTTGTTGTGTCATTAAGCGAACAATCAATCAATCCTTGGCGCTTTGAGTGTTAAAATAACACCATTTAATACTCGCCACGTCGTGTGTCTGACAGATGTGTTGTCTTTGGCATGGTTCAAGGAGTGGAGAGTGACTAGAGGTCCGCTCGTGTTGCCTTACACGAAGTTCTTAAGGGGTATGAGATACACTATGAGCGCCCTCTGTGGGGGGGGGGATATGTGTATCATATATGGGAAATTGGAAACCAGAGATTTGCATCAGATACTCCCTCTACTGATAAAAAAAGATTACTATCATATAAATGAAATATTTTTGTGTATAGGGTTAAACCCATGAAATCTCATTAACATAATTTTAATACAATTTGTGGTGTATAAGGTACAGAATAAATTTGATAAATCAGTAGATACTGCAGTTTCAGAAGTGTTCTGTATTTTGTTTGTGTTTTGCTGTAGGCGTTACTGAACCTGGGTAGTTCTGACCCTAGTCTGAGGTCAGCAGCCTACAACCTGCTGTGTGCCCTCACCCAGACCTTTGACCTCAAGATAGAAGGTCAGCTCCTGGAGACAACAGGTATGTTCAGCAACATACCTGGGGGAGATGGAACAGATGCAGTATATTTTTTTTTTTCATTTCACCTTTTGTTTTATTACAAGGAGAGGGATTTGGGGAGGGGGGGGGGCGTGTTTTATCAGTGTTTGAAGATATTTGTAGGAGAAGATGTCAACGCCACAATACACATGTTTATGCATATAATTAACAGGGTTTGGTTACCTTAAAAGTCTTTGGAGGGGGTGGTGGGGTGGGGGGGTACCTTTTATTTTTTCTTAACGCGTTGTCTGTTTGAGGTAAGGAGCCTCTGTGGCCAAGGTGGTTAGCACACCAGTATGGTGCAATGACCCAGGAGCCTCTAGCCACTTCGTTTGAGTTCAAGCCCAGCTGGCTTCTTCTTTGGCCATACGTGGGAAGGTCTCCCAGCAACTTGTGGATGGTTGTGGGTTGTCCTCCCACCATAATCCTGACCGTCATTGTATAAGTGGAATATTCTGGAGTACAGCGTAAAACATCGATCAAGTAAATAAATAAACATTTGAGTTAAATACATGTATGAGCATTGGTAAAGGAATTAAACAAGGACATTAAGACTGATACTTGTTCCTCCTTTTTCTGATTATTGATTATTGATGACCTTAGACATTCGTATACTGACCTTTAACCATAACGGATGTTCTGGGTCAGTAATCGTAAGGTTAATTTATTGTCACAATGGATATTATGCGATTTTATGCTTTTACTCAATAATAACATTTTTGTAGTGCTTACATTTTTACCCGAGTTATGAAATTTCGTGTATGCATGAAAATTGAAGAGCAGTGTCATATGTGGATGTAGAGAGCCGCTATGCAAAGCTCATTCAGTATGGACTCTTACCTTTTCTTCCATTCTTGGTGAAAGCGAGTTAGAGGAAAATTGAAAGTATGTAATCAATATGTTTGGGTCTGCCAGCAACCTGCAGATGGTCGTCGGTTTCCCCCGGGCTGTACACGGTTTCCACCCACCATAATGCTGACCGCCGTCGTATAAGTGAAATATTCTTGAGTATGGCGTAAAACACCAATCAAATAAATAAATAAATCAATATGCGGGGAACATTCGGCTGACTAGCAACAAAATTGTTTACAATTAGTCAAATGCATGTTCTTTAGTGAAATTATGGTCTGCCTTAAGGTTGAATATCTAGGGGGGAAAAATGACAAAAAAAAGGATTTTTTATTTTTTATTTGCGTGAAAGAGGACCCAAAGTTGATATGTGTATTATCACCTTACAGGCCTGTGTATCCCTGCAAACAACACAATCTTCATCAAGTCTATAGGTGAGAAACTGGCCGCTAACGAGCCTCACCTGACGCTGGAATTTCTGGAGGAGTGTATACAGGGTTTTGGTAACTCAAACATTGAGATGAAGCATCTGTGTCTGGAGTACATGACACCATGGCTGCCGAATCTCACCCGGTATGTATGTTATTCAAAATGAATATGAAATTCACGTGAATTAGCAGTAAAACCTATGCAAATCTTATTTTGTGTTTTGTGCAAGGAAATTTGTTTTGCCTCGAAAGTCTAACCAGGGAAGAAGTTGAAGACAAAAAAAAAATAATCTCATGCATTTTGTGTTGCAGATTTTGTAAACAGTCTGATGAATTCAAGAAACAAAAAGTGGCGCTTATTTTGGAGAAACTCATCACAATGACGATAGAAGAAGTGGAGGTATGACTAATTAATATTAGACGGTAAAGAGTTGAGTGTGAAGTTTACCGAGTGTGTAATTTTTTTGTGCCCTCATTGAGCCAGTGCTTGGGTCTGACACACACGCAATAGTGTGAAGTACTTAAGTTTCGCATGGAACTCTGGTGCTAAGGCTTGGTGGGTATAAAACAAAGCGGGAGTTTGTCTTCAGTTTGATCAGTCTTTGCTGTGGCCATAAAGTGAAATAAAAGTGGATACCAGCATGTGCTGGCTTCTAATGAATGTCGCTCTGATACACGCCATCCCATTGGCTGTGTCTCTCTTGTGGTCCAATGAGTGAGCTTCTAACAAACCGTGAAGTGTGTACAACAACACAATGGCCGTTTGACAGCTACGGCAATGCTTGCAGTTTGTGACCTGCTACAGAGGACGATTAAAACTGAAAACAATGCAAAATCATGTTGCTAGATAAAGAATGAGTAACTGGCGCCGATAATGGTGAACTCATATATTCTGCGTTGAACTGCTCAAAATATGACAGGTCACTTTACGAGGTGCTCATCAATGATTCCAAAAGAAGTGACACCTGTTTGAGTACACCTCACGGTAGGTGCGAAAGTAATCTTCTCACGCAGTAATAATCCATCCCCCATTGTTTTAATCTCTGATCCAGGTCACGAGGATTAGTGACACCACAGGAAACAAAGGAGTATTAAAGGCACCCATGATGATACCTGTTTTACGTGCTTGAATAATTCCGGCCATATTATGTCTTGGAAAACTTTAAGATTTTAAGATCGGTTTTTCTGTATTCTCTTAAATACATGAAAATTAATCCCTGTGAACATATTTTTAGAGAAAATCCGCAAAAATAAATTCCCGCGAATAATAAGTACTTTAGAGTGTGTTGGTTTAATCTTGACCTAAGACAAGAATTTTTTTTTAGATTCCTCTGTTCTTTGTGCATTGTTGGCAATAAAACGTGACAGTTGACTGCTGTTCGGGTGGTCTTGCACGAATTTTGCTGCACTTACCATCTACTAATATGGCACACCTATTGGGCTTGGTATACAGTGAAAATAGGGAAGTTGCGAGGGCTAGTTGGTTTGTTTCTTACCAAAGGCTATTG
Organism: Liolophura sinensis; assembly: GCF_032854445.1. Lineage (NCBI taxonomy): Eukaryota > Metazoa > Mollusca > Polyplacophora > Chitonida > Chitonidae > Liolophura > Liolophura sinensis. Next base: position 13,909,318 of record NC_088304.1, on the reverse strand, counting down.
GTTTTACTCTAGGGACTTCACAAAAGTTTACGGAGTTTACAGAAGTGACCTCAGTGAGTCGAGTGAAATGATTTTCATTAAGGCACTAAACCTCAACCAATCAATCCATCATCTGACTTGGAGGAATAAATAAGGGTTATGGGGTGCTTTGCTCTTTTTCTTGCAAGTGTCCATCTCGATCCTCAGTTGTGACCAGATGCTTTGAAAGTATACCTCAAAGATCTCAGATTACACATGGAGAAAGGATTTTCACAGACAAGGACAATCTACAAGATGTGGCTGCTTTAGAATGACTTATTTCACAAGCATTGATTCCTGTTTTGTTAAGACCTGTGTTATGTACTGTATTTGTGCAGATGTATCCGTCGATACAGGCAAAGATTTGGGGAAACATTGGACAGGTGGCAGACTTGCTGGACGTTGTCCTGGATAGCTTTATCAAGGTAAGTGGGGTGCACGCATGGGTGTGGACAAAACAGGTATGTTGTCTCAACATGATTCTTACAGGTTCCGAGAGACAGTAGCTGAAATTTGTCATATTACATGAAAGAAACCACACAGAACTGAATTTACTCCATGGCTCAGGAGTTCCAGTAGAATTTTCCTGATTTTACATGAAAAGATTTCTGACATGACATTGACTCTGCCTGATACGACATGAAGTACTGTGAAGCCGCTTAGTTTGAATTACATATACATTGAGTACATTGTCATTTCTTGGTGCTCTGCCACATCAAGCATACCTAGTTCTAACTGCCTGCAGTTATTTATCACATGTGAGGGTGTGCCTTGATTAATTAATTTAATACCAAACTGGGAGAGTATACTTTATCGGTATTGTTCCAAAGCATGTATGTAACATTTCAACAATTCTTGAGTACGGCTTAAAACACCAATCAAATGAATCAAACATTTCAACACTTTTTTTGTTATATCTTTCTCAGCGAAGTGTTACAGGAGGCTTAGGGTCCATCCAGGCAGAAATCATGGCTGACACAGCAGTAGCCTTGACCTCTGCTAATGTCCAGCTTGTGTCACGAAAGGTCATTGGCAGACTATGTCGGGTAAGTCTGTAGCTTTTTGACAAAGTCTTCCTATTCTACTGAAGTAGATTAATGAAGGACAATCAATCGGGCAAAGTTTTTAAAACTAAAGGTCAAGGTTTCATGCAAAATAACGATTATTTCTAAAAGTTTTTTTCTAAATTGAAAGTACCAGTTTGTGTACCACTTTGAGTACTAACTGTGTATAATATTGTTGTTAGCTCTGCTGTGATCAATTTTAATTCAGTGGCAATAATATCATGAGAAAACATTGCCTGAGGAGGTTTTTCAGGTATCTTGGGAAGGCTGATGGTTTACCCCTGGCAATCTGGTTTACTCCTGGCAGTTTGGTTTACTCCTGGCAGTCTGGTTTACTCCCGGCCATCTGGTTTACTCCTGGCAGTCTGGTTTACTCCTGGCCATTTGGTTTCCCCCTGGCAATCTGGTTTACTCCTGGCCATCTGGTTTACTCCTGGCAGTCTGGTTTACTCCTGGCAGTCCGGTTTACTCCTGGCCATCTGGTTTCCCCCTGGCCATCTGGTTTACTCCTGGCAATCTGGTTTAGTCCCAGCAGTCTGGTTTACTCCTAGCAGTCTGGTTTACTCCTGGCAATCTGGTTTACTCCTGGCCATCTGGTTTACTCCCGGCACTCTGGTTTACTCCTGGCAGTCTGGTTTACTCCTGGCCATCTGGTTTCCCCTTGGCAATCTGGTTTACTCCCGGCCATCTGGTTTACTCCCGGCAGTCTGGTTTACTCCTGGCCATCTGGTTTCCCCCTGGCAATCTGGCTTACTCCTGGCAATCTGGTTTACTCCCGGCAGTCTGGTTTACTCCTGGCAATCTGGTTTACTCCCGGCAGTCTGATTTACTCCCAGCAGTCTGGTTTACTCCCGGCAGTCTGGTTTACTCCTGGCAGTCTGGTTTACTCCTGGCAATCTGGTTTCCCCCACCCATAAACCTGGCCAACCGTTGTATAAAAGAAATGAGTATGGCGTCAGGCACCAATCAATCAAATTAATAAATCTGGATTCCTCTCCGGCCGTGAGTGGGAAGGTCTGGCAGCAACCTGCGGATGGTTGTGGGTTACCCCTGGGCACTGCCCCGTTTCCTCCCACCATAATGCTGGCCGCTGTTGTATAAGTGAAATATTCTTGAGTACGGCGTAAAACACCAATCAAATAAATAAATAAATAAATCTGGGAAACTTTACCTCCTATTAAAATCATGTCTATCCAAGCAGTGTACTCTTTCTCTGTAGTATGTCACTGTGTCATAATCATGTTTGTAAAGTATAGAGGTAGGTCACAAGCAGAGCAGTGTCTCAACTTTCTCCTCTAGGAATCTGTCTGCTGTATAAAGTTTGTTTTATTTGATTTGATTTGATTTGATGGGATTTACGCCATGCTCAAGAATATTTCACTAATATGACGGCAGCCAGTATTATGGTGGGAGGAAACCGGGCAGAGCCCGGGGGAAACCCACGGCCATCCACAGGTTGCATCAACACTTCCCACAAACAACCGGAGAGGAAGCCAGCATGAGCTGGACTTAGAGCGACCGCATTGATGAGAGGCTCTTGGGTCATCACACTGCACTAGTGCGCTAACCTACTGAGACACGGAGGCACCTATAAAGTTTGTAATGGAAGTCCTCTGTGTTTTGCACGGATTCGGTACAGTGAAGGAATGCCTATACCCTGATTCTTGTCATTTTTGGGACATCTCGTCTGCTTGTTTTAGCCAATATATAGGAAATTGTAGCAGGACTGTTTAGTTTCTTTTTTTTCACATGGTTAGTACATCTAATGACCAACATATTCAAATCATTTCTTTTCCAGCAAAAACTGGGAGAGAAATGTAATTCTTTGCTTTCAGCACTTCTAATATCTGACCTAAAAATTAGAAGAAATAGGGCAATGTAGACTAAATTCACTGCTCTGCAGGGTATATAAAACGACGAGTAAACAAAACAAAATAAAGTTTGGATGATTTGTGTGTTTCAGCTGATCGAGAGGACGTGCATGTCTCCAACATCAACACTGGAGCAGCATCTGATGTGGGATGACATAGCCATTCTGGCCAGATACCTGCTCATGCTCTCCTTCAACAACTCTTTAGACGGTATTAAACACATGCCATTTTACCATGGATCAGAACTAATTTAAAAAAAAAGGTCACTACATTGTTGTGTCAGATTTTTCTGCATCAAATCTAACGTACCTGAGTCTACTGTGCATTATGTCCACAAGTCACATCCAGGCAGTATCAGAATCACCTGACTGAAAAGACATTTGGTTGGGCCAGGCCGACAATTTTTTTTTTTTTTTTTTTCTATTTTTCACAGAAGTCAGAACCATGATAAATTATGCAGGTTATGCACCAAGAAGCCTTTATCCATTTATCCTATAAACTATTTATCCTATAGATTGACAGGGGCATTACTTATGGATAGTTATCCTATAGATTGACAGGGGCATTACTTATGGATATTTATCCTATAGATTGACAGGGGCATTACTTATGGATATTTATCCTATAGATTGACAGGGGCATTACTTATGGATAGTTATCCTATAAACTATTTATCCTATAGATTGACAGAGGCATTACTTATGGATAGTTATCCTATAAACTATTTATCCTATAGATTGATAGAGGCATTACTTATGGATAGTTATCCTATAAACTATTTATCCTATAGATTGACAGAGGCATTACTTATGGATAGTTATCCTATAAACTATTTATCCTATAGATTGACAGAGGCATTACTTATGGATAGTTATCCTATAAATATTGATAGAGGCATTACTTATGGATAGTTATCCTATAAACTATTTACCCTATAGATTGATAGAGGCATTACTTATGGATATTTATCCTATAAACTATTTATCCTATAGATTGACAGAGGCATTACTTATGGATATTTATCCTATAAACTATTTATCCTATAGATTGATAGAGGCATTACTTATGGATATTTATCCTATAAACTGTTTATCCTATAGATTGATAGAGGCATTACTTATGGATATTTATCCTATAAACTGTTTATCCTATAGATTGATAGAGGCATTACTTATGGATATTTATCCTATAAACTGTTTATCCTATAAAAGTGTTACATGTCTTATCGCTTTTGATCTAGAAATAAGCCCTTAAATCAGACCTCAGTTAAAACTCTTGGCTTTGCTGTCAAGTTTTGCTTTGTTTTATGTTATGAAATGTTTACAGCAGAAACCTTCAGACTTCAAAGCCAGTTCACCAATTTTAATAATTAGATGTAAAATAAAACTGGGCCACAAACATTTAAACTGTCCAGCAGTAGTTATATCTCAGATTTTGTGTTTTTCTCCAGTGGCAAGTCACCTTCCGTTCCTGTTCCACATCGTGACCCTGCTAGTCTATACAGGACCCCTCTCCCTTAGGGCCTCCACCCATGGGCTTGTCATCAACATCATCCACTCCCTGTGTACCTGTAGTCAGCTACATATCGCAGGTAAGTTGTGAAGCCTACAGGTGTATGATCATGTCAAAATGGTGTGAAATTCAGGTGTAATGTTTTACAGGCCCAGGTCTGTTATGTCAATGTAGATACACGGACATTTATGTATTTGATTGGTGTTGGCCGTACTTCAGCATGTTATACGGCGGCAGCCAGCATTATGGTGGGAGGAAACCGGGCAGAGTCCAGAGAAAACCCACTACCGTGCCCAGGTTGCTAGCAGATTTTCCCACTTACGGCTGGAGATAAAGCCAGCATGAGCTAGGCTTGAACTCACAGCGGCTGCATTGGTGAGAGGCTCCTGGGTCATTGCGCCGTGCTGGTGTGCTAACCCCAATACACATATAACATCATGTAGTCTTGAACATAAGTGTTCAAAATAAAAAATTTTCTGTGGAAACTTGAGTGTAGAGAACTGCAAATAGTGCCGATGATTTATGGTAAGTATTAGCACAATAAACATAGAAGTGACAGATTTGTCTTAGTATACATTTCATGATGTTATATTTGTCTTAAAAACATCATATATGTGTTCTTTTTTTATACAAACACCAAAAAAGTACCCAAAACTGATGCTGGCTTGCTGACAGTGGAGATAAACCATCGAGAGTTAAAGGTCAACCTGGATCACATTTCAGGGCCTACCCTATATTACCTCCTCTCAGCATCACACCGTATCTCTTTTTTGGATTTGTTCAAATTTTATCTTCAGAAGCACAAACTGATCACATTTTTTATTCCTGTCTAGAGCCAACCCTGAAGGTGCTTAAGATGAGTCTAACAGAGTTCTCCCTACCCAAGTTTTACCAGTTGTTTGGTATCAGTAAGGTGAAATCTGCCGCCGTCAGTGCATTCCGTACCAGTTATCGTCCGGGAGACCGCTCCTTCACGATGTCACCCCTGGAGCACGATAAAATGTCGCTCTGCTCCTTGGAGGTCATAACTGATGCTCTATTAGAAATCATGGAGGTTAGTGCATTTCTTTAATGATTTTATAATGCCCCTTATAATTTATTTTGTTAGGATTGAAGGAGTGATTTTCATGATTGCAGTTAATGTGGATATGTAAATCACAGTTCAGAAATTGGAGTGAATGTCATTTTAAAATGCATCTTTTACTTGTTTATAGTGGAGTTTTGTAAACAATATGTGTCTAACTACTCTAATACCTCAATCTTTTCACATATGAAAGAGCAACTTTCAGTGCAATTTATGAAAATTTTGAAGTTGATTTTGAAAATAAAACTACATTCGTTGGTTTGGCCAATTTCGGGGCTTCAAAAGATGTGTAAGTTCATCAGTCTACACAGAATAATGCCTTCAGAGTATGCTCGAATGAACACTCTGCAAACATGCGAAAAGGTTGAAGAATTTCAGTAATGACGTCATAGTCCCTGGTTGGTTATGCTGCAGCTATTCGTGATGATGTTTTTCAGATAGATGGTGTACCTGGCAAATTATAGTGATTTCCTCCAGCAATAAACCTTATGGCCATGGTATAAGTGGGGACTGTTTGAGCACTAAAGTAAACCACAATCTAGTAAATAAATCAGATATCTATTCAAATTGTCGACACAATTTTCTAATGTATGTAATGTCATTATTTTCTCCAGGCATGCATGAGAGATATTCCCAAGTGTGAATGGCTTCAGCAATGGACGGATTTGGCAAGAAGGTAATGAAGTGGACTACAAACACAGTTCAAGTTCAGTTATGTCAATAAGTTAAAAAGATCACACATTTCTGATTCTTTAGTCACCTGTGTAACATTAACTGTTACTTATTTCAGGTTCTGAAGACGTATGTTTTTGGCTCAAAAATCACCTATTCCAAGTTCTAAAATCCTATTTTTCAAGTTTTTCAAGCTGTTCCATGCCCTAAAGTCATCTGTTTTAAATTCAGGTCATATTTTTCAAGTTTGAAAATCACCTTTTCAAGTTCTAAAGTAGCATATTTCAATTTCAAAAGTTTGACTATAAATTTCTCTTGTAAGGTGACCAGCCTTTTACAAATGAGGTCCCCTGTCTGCATGCTCCATTCACAGAACAAAAGTCAGTAAATTCCACCAGCGTATTTGTGATTGTCAACATATTTTTGTTGTCAGATTTGCATTCCAGTACAACCCTGCCCTGCAGCCCCGGGCGATTATTGTGTTTGGTTGTATCAGTAAGACTGTGTCTGATTCTGAAATCAAACAGTTGCTTAGGATAATGATGAAGGTAAATCACATCTTCTACTATTCTTCTGACGGCTTCAGTGGCCTAACAGTTAGAATGTCCACCTTTTAGATTGATTTATTTATTTATTTATTTATTTATTTGATTGGTGTTTTACGCCGTACTCAAGAATATTTCAATTATACGACGGCAGCCAGCATTATGGTAGGAGGAAACTGGGCAGAGCCCGGGGGAAACCCACGGCCATCCACAGGTTGCTGTCAGACCTTGGTGGCACAGACTCACATGCCTAATGACTCCTCCTCGTCATATGACTGAAACATTGTCAAACCCCAAGCATGTACATATCTACACGTTATGCCATGCAGTGTCACGAGGTGTGGCTATCTCCCCTTTGGGTGCAAATAACGCATTTCTGCTTCATACAAATTTTCAGGAAAAACTGACATCACTTTGAATGAGATTTTTATTCTTGAAGATCCTAATCAGGATGTTAGAAATATCAATAAAAAGAGATTGAATTAGTCGTTTTTGTAATCAAGTACATGTAGCAACATGTAACTGGAAATGTGTTCCAACCTGTTTAGGTAAAGAATTACATATTAGCCACTTTCCCTGATATTTAAAAAATATTGTTTCATGCTTATAAAAATATCTTTTGACTATTCTTGTTCTCTGACAGCCATTGGAGTCGTGTAGTGATATTACACTTTTGGAATCCATTGTGATGTGTCTGACCCGGTTACAACCTCTCCTCCACCCTGTAAGTTAGTTCTCAAGTTTATTTAGTACATAAGCATTTTATCTATTCAAAAAGTTGCCATTAAGTTTTATGCATTGAAGTTACTTCTACAGATGAAAGAGGAATATGTATACACGGTTGTCCACTAATGTTCTGAAGATCCTCTGTTGAAAAGCACTAGGTTTGTTGGATAACTTTATGAAACTCGCCCGAGTGAGTGTTGAATTCCCTTCAATGACACTTAGAAATGGGTGAAAGATAAACAGGAATAAGGGTAAATACTTTGATGCAGGTGCCATTGTTGGTTACCAATAGTAAATTAATTAGTTGTCACTGTTTATGAGTTGGGGGATTTTTACCTTTTAGCGAGCGGCTGATATTGTAATGGCAATGATGATTGGTTGATATTGTAATGGCAGTGATGATTTACTGATGTTGTAATGGCAATGATGATTGGCTGATATTGTAATGGCAGTGATGATTGGCTGATATTGTACTGGCAGTGATGATTGACTGATATCGTAAGGGCAGTGATGATTGCCTGATATTGAAGTATGAGTGTAATACAGCCCAAAGGACTATACACTCCACCAATCAGAAACCATAATGGCCCAAACTAGTACTCATGAGGGACAGCTAGTTGAAGAAATATCAGTTGATTTTGATATACAGATTATCTCCATGTATTGTAATGAGGAATAACAAATGTCCATGTGTTTTGTTTTTTTTTGTCCCCCAGGAGTCTGACATCCACATGTTCCTGTTCTGGGTGGCTATCTCCGTGCTACAGCTAGATGAAGTGTCCCTCTACGCCGCAGGAATGGCGCTTCTAGAACAGAATCTCCACACACTGGATGCCCAGGGGCTGTTTGAGAGAAGGGTAAGCCCAGTGGATACTTTGTCTACACTGAGTGGGTAACAGACATAAAAGCAGATTCTGCTTGTCCTGGAACTGCAGGGGGTTTAGGATAGTGGGATAGTTTTATGTTTTTGTATTGTATTGTAAAGATAATTTAGTACATTGTCTATGGACTGTCTGTGAGTATTAGATATGCTAACAATGGGTTGTAGTTTTCGTAGGAAAAACCTAGATTGTACGTGTAGGCTGAAGCCACTTTGTTTTTTGGGGGGTTTTTTTTGTAGAAAAATCAAGAAAAAATTTACTTATGAAGGTGAATGAAATATTACCCTTAGCCAAGAATACATTACTTTCGACATCATGTAGAATAATGTTAAATATTACTAATGAGTTAAATATAACTCAAAATACCCAAGAATGATCTCACATTATGGTAGTAATTCTCAGCATTAATTTTCAAGTTGTGTTTTCTATTTTCTTCTCCTATTTCTTTGCTGCAGACCCTGGAAGAGGTAATGATGGAGGACCAGAGAGCCGCTGGAGTGGCATTTTTAACAACTCGATCATTCCATGGGGCTCAGCTTCAAAAACAACTTCAACTTTGCTCTGGTCGGACATTTACTCAAAGGTGAGATCAGTTTTTCTATAAAAAAAATGGGATCAAGATGTAGGTGTGATGTAGATGTGCATGTACAGCTAGATTTTCCTGCCATTGCTAAAGGCATTTCAAAGATATTCGCATGGTTGAATTGAAGAGGTCCAAGGGTTCAAAACCTTGGTTTGCTTGTGGTGAAGTATTTGGTATTTGGATATCTACCTAGTGAAGATCCATTGGGCCTCAGTCGTGCCTCCCCCCCCCCCCCCCACCCCCCTCCCACTCCTCCCTTCCCTACCCCGCACCAACTCACTAATTTCTTTGAGCATTGTGAATTGACATCGTCTTGTACCTGTCTTTATGGCTTCATAGGGGAAACACCGTCTTAAGGACTTCGACCTTGAACATTTTCCATTTTCTAGCTGGATTATTTTGTGAAACTGTGCAGTGTATGTTATGTCATATTGCTGTCTGTTTGGTAGGGTTCCGTCACCCGACCCCCACCATGGTGTCCAGGACCATTCGTGTACTGAATCAGCTACTAACCATCACAGTGAAGCCCACAAACAGGTGAGAAATATGGCTGAGTCATCAAAAACTGATGGTCATGTAGAACTATCTGTGTACTGAATCAGCTGCTAACCATCACAGTGAAGCCCACAAACAGGTGAGAAATATGGCTGAGTCATCAAAAACTGATGGTTATGTAGAACTATCTGTGTACTGAATCAGCTACTAACCATCACAGTGAAGCCCACAAACAGGTGAGAAATATGGCTGAGTCATCAAAAACTGATGGTCATGTAGAACTATCTGTGTACTGAATCAGCTACTAACCATCACAGTGAAGCCCACAAACAGGTGAGAAATATGGCTGAGTCATCAAAAACTGATGGTCGTGTAGAACTATCTGTGTACTGAATCAGCTGCTAACCATCACAGTGAAGCCCACAAACAGGTGAGAAATATGGCTGAGTCATCAAAAACTAATGATCATGTAGAACTATCTGTGTACTGAATCAGCTACTAACCATCACAGTGAAGCCCACAAACAGGTGAGAAATATGGCTGTCATCAAAAACTGATGGTCGTGTAGAACTATCTGTGTACTGAATCAGCTACTAACCATCACAGTGAAGCCCACAAACAGGTGAGAAATCTGGCTGTCATCAAAAACTGATGGTCATGTAGAACTATCTGTGTACTGAATCAGCTACTAACCATCACAGTGAAGCCCACAAACAGGTGAGAAATATGGCTGTCATCAAAAACTGATGGTCATGTAGAACTATCTGTGTACTGAATCAGCTACTAACCATCACAGTGAAGCCCACAAACAGGTGAGAAATATGGCTGTCATCAAAAACTGATGGTCATGTAGAACTATCTGTGTACTGAATCAGCTGCTAACCATCACAGTGAAGCCCACAAACAGGTGAGAAATATGGCTGTCATCAAAAACTGATGGTCGTGTAGAACTATCTGTGTACTGAATCAGCTACTAACCATCACAGTGAAGCCCACAAACAGGTGAGAAATGTTGCTGACTCCGCAAAAGCTGATGGTCAAATAGAACTGTTCGTGTACGAAAAAGTTTGATCATCCTGACTAGGGTATGCCAAGGACCATGAGAGGGGCAGTTTTGGTATTTGGTGGCTTGGTTCATAGCATACAAGCAAGCCCATTACAGGTTGACAGAGTGATGTACATGTGTGAGTGGCATGCATAGCTAAATCACAATTAAGCAATTTCACAGAGTAGGTAATTTTAGCTGGTTATAATAATTTGTATTAATGTATATTTTGTTTGATTTTGGATGATCTTGTTGCATTAGAAACCGTATACCATCTCCTTGTTTTAACGTATTCTCGCCACGATATGGCTGCAGTGTGGCGGAACTGGCATTCACAAACATAAGGTCATTGTTTCTCAAACAGCTCAAGAAGCTTTGACTGTTTCTCTGTATTTTATTCATACAACTAAATGTAGGATGCCATATACCAGAAACAGTAACCTACTGAGGTGTGGCTGCCGAGTGTATCTTAAAAAAAAAGGCTTAAAGAATAACCTTTATTACAGAATCGGAATATCGCTAGCTGTTAATATGTAATATGAATAGTAAGGTAGATCAACTTTTATGTGTATCTCGGACGCTAATAGTGCTGTGTGTGTATAATTTGTAAACTTTTAGTATCGATGTTTGTGTTTCCAGGGACAAATTTGAAGTCACTCCACAGACAGTTCCGTATTTGGCAGGTGAGTGGCTAAATGACTTTAAATTTCATCCCAAAAAGTACATTTTTACAGGCAAATTAATGTCATATAATATTACGTTTGGTGTGGAAATTTATACTTTTCCAACAACATATCATCTTACCTTCAGGTTAATAGAACTCTCAAAATCAACCAAATTGGACAAAATTTTAGGTCATTTATGGTAGTTCAGACTGCTGCTACTAAACTAACACGTGTTCAAACCAGGCTCTTGCTTTTTCAACTTAAAAGGTTGTATCAGGATTTTTGACCTGTACCTGGCAAAAAGCAGTCTTCATAAACGAAGTTTTCATTCAAGCTTTAAAGAATTAAGTGCAAAATAAATCATCAAAAGTCATTTCTTCTGATCTATAATTAATACTTTAATGTCTACAGTTTGCATCTGTATTCCTTGTTTACAGCTTTGGTGTCCGTATCGGAGGAGGTTAGAAGTCGGTGTCATCTTAAACACAGGACGACCCAATATACGATGACAGAATCCGCCTCCAACGAGAGCATTAGTGGGGAACTCTCCCAGCCATCCATGGGGGTGTTAGCCAATTCCTGTATAAACCAGGCCCCACCCCCGGGGAGCTCCCACCCTCCCCCGGGGCCTTGCACCCACACGGGGGTCCCAGGGTTCCACAGTGGCCCATCTCAGCTCACGTCTTCATCTTTCCCAGGGACAGGTATAACAATGAACTCTGTTCCATCCCCTCAGGTGACGTGCCCCCACTCATCCAGCGCCCCAGCTGGTCAGTCCTTGCCCCCTCAGACACAAACTGCTTCACCCATACCCCCGCCCCAGCTGGGTGCATCGCCCCCCTGCCCGCCGCTAGCCATTGCCCGAAGGCAGAAGAGCTGGGACCTGCTGGACCAGAATGCGGTGGCGGCTGCCAGGATGCAGAAAAACACCCACATGTCACAGTCACAGGTATGGATTCAGATTCATTTAAATAAAATGATGTGGGGCCTCCGTGGCTCAGTCGGTTAGCGCGCTAGTGCAGCGTAGTAACCCAGAAACCCCTCACCTATGCAGTCGCTGTGAGTTCAAGTCCAGCACATGCTGGCTTCCTCTCCAGCCGTAAGTGGGAAAGTCTGGCATCAACCTGCGGATGGTCATGGGTTTCCCCCGGCCTGTGCCCAGTTTCCACCCACCATAATGCTGGCCGTCGTCGTATAAGTGAAATATTCTTGAGTATGGCGTAAAACACCAATCAAATAAATAAATAAATAAATAAATAAATAAAATGGTCTTTAATATTAGTAATGATAATAACTGAAAAATAATGTGGCTTTATAATGAGTTTGTGGCTCTGTCCTTATTTGAAAAAAAAAAAGAAGGAAGTTGGAATGTTTCATTTTCTTGTTTCATTCGGTATTAGAAAAAAAAATGAAATATTTCATCAGCATATTCTTTTGATTTTGTACATGTGTTGATGCTATCAAACTCAAGGTTTGAATATTATTTTCTGAGTTCACAATTGTTTATATATGGTTAAACAATTTCACTATACACAGGTAATTTGTTCATGTGTAATGCTTAAATCTGATATTAAACCAGTGTATTAATTTTACACGTACATTTGTGGGAAGTGTCTCCAGCTATGGGGAACTCGTGAAAGTCCGTCCCACTGTGACAAAAGAGGTCCATAGATTTGAACTCTTGTTCTTCTTTCCTTTATCGCGTCACAATTATCATAATATGCGTGGTCATATAACATGTAGCTAGTACACTAGCACTGAAATGTCACGCATTCTAACATGACTTGGACTGTATCTTGTCCACAAACCTCCCATTCAAACGGGACCGGCCCCGATAGCACAGTTGGTAGTGTCGGCTTTGGGAGCAGTACATCCAGGGTCAGTCCTGGGTCAAGTCACACCTAAGATCTTAAGAGAGGAATTTGTAACTTCCTCGCTTGACCTTCAGCATGAAGGGGATAGTGCAACGACTGGTTGACCGGTATAAGTATAATGGCTCAGGCGGGCAGCGTACTTGCCTTTGGTAAGGCATTTCAGTGAAACAGCACTAGATAAAGGATGGGTGGAAATCCGTCCTGCAACAAGAAGGGGCATTGCATGCACCCTAAGGAGTCCTTTGTCGTCATATGACTGAAAAATTGTTAAGTACGACATTAAACCTCAAGCACTCACTCACTCACCCCCATTCAAACGATTGTGACTATTTTTACTGGTACGTGTACATGTATGTCTTAAAGGAAAAGACCTCCAAAAACCTCTACAAAGTAAGCATCACTAAGTAGACCGCTTAAAACTATGCATAAATATACACGCATCAGTTTTTTTAGGTTTTTGTTAAAAGAGTGAAAGGGGCTCACACATTTGACTTCTATCAGAGGTTAGGAACTCTGACGTCACAGGAAGTTTATCCAACTCTAATCATGACATTGAATGTTGGAATAACTCTTTTTATCCATGAGTTAAAGATTACTGAAGCAATGTTCCTAAAAATTCCTTCCTTCTGGTGAACATCTGGAAAAAAAAAAAGTGATGTGACGTCAGAGTTCCTAGATACCATCAGTATGGCTCATAAAACCCACCATAGTTTTCGCCTTTCAACGCCTTTCAACACTCGCCAAAAGAATGTGAAAAAATAAATAAAACTGTTCTTTTCAGCAACAAATCAACACAAATTCCTGCAATCCAAAGTCCTGGCGAAGTCTGGACCTCGAGCCAAATTCCAAACCACCGTTGTTTAAAACGCGCAGCAGTTCAATGCCCATCCCGGGATCTAAGAAGCTAATGGATTCTGGGAAGACAGTTTTGAGTGTGGTGCGTAGTGGGCGAGGCTCAGTGTCCAATGAAAATAATGTATTGCTTGACCCAGAAGTGCTGACAGATTACCCGACGCAAGCATTCGTCCTAACTGTTCTGGTAAGGTCATGTCAAGGTCATTGCTAACCATTCTGGTAAGGTCATGTCAAGGTCATTGCTAACCATTCAGCTAAGGTCATGTCAAGGTCATTGTTGGTCTGAATATATAATGGCTCCTTTTTAATTTTGTTGAATTTAGCTCAGGAATCTGATGAGAAAGTTGATGTCTCTCCTGATCTTTGGCATGTCAGAATTCATGGATGTATTTGGCTATTTAACTCTTATGACAAAATTAGACTTTGGTCAATGTGACTGACCTTGAATCTACATGATTGTACTTTAATTTATAATCAAATCAATAATAAATCTTGATACTGATTCTTTCTGTTTCAGGCTACCTTGGTGCGGAACACGACTGATGAGAATGAGGCCAGAATCTTGTACGAATACCTAGCTGAAGCTTCTGTGGTTTTCCCCAAAGTCTTTCCTGTGATGTAAGTTAATACTAATCTTCACCTCATCACTTGTAACTCGGGACTAAAAAAGATCTCTACTTTTTAGCTCACTTGTATATAGTACAGACATCACTTATGTCATACCCGGAGCACTGGCATCAGCTTCTGTAACGGGGGAAGTAGTGTGAAAGTAAATGTTGGGGGGTTGTTATCTTTGAAAGTAAAACAGGTATTGATATTACCATGAATTACCAAATGTACCACGTTTACCACTTCAGTACTTTATTGCGTAAGTTTTGTGTTATTGTTCCTACCACAGGTGAGCTCTTTTGTAGCTTTTGCTACCAAATCTACCAAAAGCTTTCTCTCTTTTTTTAATAGACAAATAATATCTTATAATGTACCACCTTGGTTTTTTTTGTACTAAATATTCGAGCAATGTATATTTTGGGACAGAAGAAGTAACTTTAATACTGCCATTTTCCACCGTTCTGCATTGAATATAATCTATTTGAAATTCATGGTGAATAACATTATCATAAAAAAAAAAATAATAATAAAATAATTAAACAATATCGTGACTCTCTGGTGTCATAGGTATATATGTTGGAAACTTGCATGCCACTGACTGGTGACCATGTTCCTCTTTGTTTTGTTACAGACACAGTCTATTGGACGCCAAGATCAACACCGTGCTGTCCCTATGCCATGATCAGGTCATCCTGAACGCTGTGCAGAGCATCATTCAGAATATGATAGCTTGTGAGGACTCCTCCCAACAGACACTCTCCAGTCTTCAAGGTAAGAAAAGTCCACTCTTTTGTGACCAATAGATTTACTCAACGCATCATACTACATTTGTTTCTCTTCTCAAGGTAGCAGACACCTATTCATAGTTTTAAGCACCCAGGTTCCTCACAAAGAACAGAAGGTGATAAAAAAACATGGGGCAAAATATTGATTTTTGCCACTTTTTAAAGTTGTAAGTACGACAGGGAAATGAGATAATCATCTTTGAAAGCTAGACACATTCTGAGTACTTTTCCTGAAAGAATTTTGTCCTTAAAAGCTATAATTTTAATTTTTTTTATGCCAAAATCTTCTTCAGTGCATGTCTCTGGGTTAAATTTGCTTTTTTTTTTCACCTCCAGTACTTCAGTCACATGACCAAAAAGTGTGCTGTTGATTGGCTCAGAGCAGCTGTGACATCACTGCAAAACTATGAATATTCAAATATTCAGGTGGATGTGCTAATCCAGTTTGGCTATTTGATAACTAATGGATTTTTTTTTTTTTTTTTTTGAATTTCAAGATAACATCAGATGTCTGATATAAATTATATACAGAGTTGAAAGTTTTGACAAACTTACGACTTTGGGATAAGGCCACGTATAGAGTGTTGTATATATTATATTTCAGCCATTGGATTCGGAGGGTTGTGGAGATTTGCTGGGACTTTCACAAAGGTGATACAGTTTACTATTTAGTCTTTTGTTTAAGGTTTATTTCTTTTACTTTACACATCAAGAATCAGTAAGCCATTTTAGGCAACAGTTTGAATTTTTGGCATTTAAGCTTTCATGTAACTACTGTCAGTAAAGGAGTTATATTAAAGTTTGGAACCCCCACAGGACATGTTGTGACCCTTGACAGGTTAGGCCGTAGGCCCGAATTAGGGCCATTCTGGCACATTAAGCCTTTGGCCTTTTATTAGAAGGATTTTTCCAGTAATTGATGTGGAAGGTATGGTAGTTTTCTGAACTTCAGAAATCTTACCGACATTGTTTGTTTAAATTGAACTCCAGTGAATAAGTGAAAGAAAAGAATTGTAGAATTCATGGTTTCCAAGGTGATGCGGTTCATTTTAATATAAGTTGGTAATGCTGATACAGCAACTTGCATCAGACTTTAGCTTTACCTGAGACAATTTCCCCATAATTATTTAACTGTAGATACTTAATATATGTTGTATAAACATAATCTGATGACAAAAAACAGGTATTCAAATGACTATTTAAATATTGACTTTGAATGACCTTGGCCAATTTGAGATAGTTTTGATTAATATCAGAACGTAAATTTTAAAATTTAAGGTTTAAAATTCTTATTTTTGGACCTTTTGTGTTAATATTTGGAAAGTGTGATATAGGATATCAGTATATTTAAAAAAAAAAAACCGTTAAGAGATTGAGTCATGCCTCTAGACTGTTAAGACATGAGACTGATTAATCTTTCAATTTGGCACAGTCAGCTCATCACAGCGACACCGCAGAGCTGTTTGTGAACTGTCTAGAGGCGATGGTAGAGACCTGTCTGCCCGGGGATGACCTGGATGTCCAGAACCCCTACCCCAGCTCCCTCGGCATCGCCCCTAATCTGAACCTCTCCAGCTCCATGTCCAGCCTTAGTGTCACCAGTCTTCATTCTCCCACGGACAAGGACAGCATAGACGGGCTGTGCAACACGGGCAGGCTCAGACATAGCACTGCAGCTCACTTGGCCAGCAAGAACCGACCAGGAAGTCTGAAGCGAAAGGACAGCAAAAAACTGTTTGACCCCATGGACTGAGTAAACAGGGCTACATGTGGTACTAACTTGTAGTTACGCAGTAAATGAAATCAGATCAGCTTGCCTATTTTTGCCAGATTCTTAGAAGGTTGTTGATCTTTATTGAAAGGTGTTTTCAGGTTTTTTGTTTGGAAGGTAGGATTATAGCCTACTGGAAAAATGTAAGTTGCCTATTTTTTCCTGATTCTTAGAAGGTTGTTGATCTGTATTGAAAGGTGTTTTCAGGTTTTTCTGTTCGGAAGATAGGATTATAGCCTACTGGAAAAATGTAAATTTTAGCCCCGAAAGTTTTATGACATTTGTTTGCCACTAAAAATGCAGTTTGTGGTGCCAGATTTTAGGTCATTTGTTGCCTGCCGACACTTTGGGAGAAGGAGAAAATGTCAATATGCAGTTTTCGAGTTACGCCTTTACAACAACAGAATGACGTCTCGGTGCAAAAAGACATCGCCACTTTATGGCACATTAGGGCTGCTTGCCTATCTTTTAACATGGCAGTGATGGTGTTTAGATCAAAGTACTGGCAGAACATCATGTTTTGTGCAATATTGGGGAACGCTAATTCACACATGAACACAATTCAGAAGATCAGTGTAATCCTTGTAAAATGTGTAAAGTGACAACGTCATATCATAAAGGGACATCACTCTGTCGTCGTAACGTCATGTCTCGAAACATGCGTATTACCTTGTGTGGCAAGTGGTAGGTTCGTTATCGTTGTGCAGTCACTTATTGCATCTAGGCAAGGAAGAGAGGAGTAGACGTTTCGAGCATGAAGACTTTAAGAAACTGTTTTTACAGACCAGTGTCTGTAGACATGTGTTGTTCTGTTACATGGTATTTGTACATACATAGATCAAAACTAGCAGAAGTACCCTTGTTTGAATATTGAGTTCATGCCATTGTTTTCATGCCGTTGTTTTCATGCCATTGTTTTCAATCAGTGTCGTTTTTTGACTGATCAATGTCATTCCCAATAGAAACTGATAAGAAGAAAACTCAAACTGAATGCATGCGGGAAAAATGTCACATGACGTTCAGTGGAAAACAAGGCATGATTTTAATTCCAAAAGGAGGGCGTGAAAGTGATTTTGTATGAATTATGTGACACTATGGACTTTCAGTTTCACTTTCTGTTCCGACTGCTTCCTTTAATTATGTGGATTCATGTGACCCTCAGAATTTGCCAGAAGTTCATGAAATGGAGTGAGTAAATGATAAATACCCAATGCCACGTTCTTTCATTGCTATAGTATATGTGTATGCATGTTTTCTGTTAAACATACAAACCAAGATATTGTATATGTATAGTGAGATCTTCATGTCTTTGGTTTCCATTATTCCAGCCAGAACTCACCAAAGAAAGCTCAATAGTGAAAGTCTCCTTCACAGCCCAAAACATGTTGAAAGGAAGTTCATCCATACATCAAGGGCAAAATTTGCTTGCTCCTAGCAAACATTTTTTTTTCTTTTTGTTTTTATTGAACATGGAAATTCACACCAGTCATTGGCTTCAGATGGTTGTAAGAAATGCTGATGCTGTGATTTCTCTTAGCAACAAAAGCATTGAATGTGGAGAAGTTTTTTTTGCTGATGTTTATTTTGCGTTCTCCTTTAGCACTATGTGAAGATGTCTGGGATTGAGCTTTGAAGTGTTCAAAATTGTATGAGGTTGCTTTTTCTTTTTGTTCATCTCTTCACTAAGAAAACATTCTGATTTCATGGAAAGACTTTTATACATCTACGTTATATAAGTAAAAGTAAAATTTAATTTTAGAAACAGAGAGGAGATGCAGAAAATTTTGGTAACACGACATAATTTTAAGGTCTTGATAGATTTTATCAAAGAAGATCTTCTTGTGCTGACTGCAAGCTTCCAAACCTGGAAAATGTCACTCTGCAAATGGTGTATGACGAAAAGTTTAGCTTTTTATCACATTTTGCTTCTGATTGAGTCAGCCTTATTATACGGCCACTTGAGAGTTTTTTGTTAAGTTGATTACTCTCATATGGGAAAAATTATGTGTTAGCGTCAAAAACATTTATTTAAAAGCCTTTATGTGAACCAGAATGTTAATTTTTTACAACCCAAACTATGGATGAAATACTGTAGTCTGTCATCTGAACCAACCAAAAGGGGTTTTGGTGTAAACCAGATAGGGAATAGTAAATTGATTAGACTGACACTTTATTTGGCAAACTAGGTGTCCGTTGAAGGTACAACACGAGGTTAGCACAAGTAGGTACATTTATGTACAGTAGGTTAAAGTTTTGCTTATTAAATCTGAATGTTTAGGTACCTTAAATGTACACATGCACTGCTCATGTACCGCTTAGGGATGGTTTAAGCATATTTCTGTTGTTAGAAATGTTTGACGATTTACCCGAGCTTGATCTCTTAAAATTTTAAAAACCTCTTTTTTTTTTTTAAGCGTTCTAGGCATATTGATTCAGTCCTAGTCTTTTTGATTGGTTACAATACTTAAAATCACACATGTAGTCTTGCTGTGTTTTGCTGTGTATGGTTTTGTTTCTTTGTTATACTGTAGCATTTTTTGTATCAGTATTATTTGCTTCACTTTTTCCTTCACCAGTCAGTCTTGATAAATCATGAAATTATGAAAATTGTGTATGAAATTACACAATGTAATTATGAAAAGAGCATAGTTTTGATACAGCATCGATGTTTTTCAAGGATGTGCTTTACATCATCCTTGAACTATACAGATACTAGTTGGGAAAATCATTCGTTGAGGGTCATCAGGTGTTCAATGAGAATATGAAAATAGCTAGTATGTACGTTTTCAAGATTGTTTTTGTTTTGTTGTTTTTTTTACTGGGACTGTGTCCCTGAAACAATTTTTTTACACGCAAAACAAGGTAACACATATCTGCACTAAGAGGAGATACCTTGCAAATACTTTCCTGAGCAAAAATCAAAATGCATATGTTACTTTAGCCGAGTCGGAGATTTAAAAGATTGAGTACCGTACTTAATTATGTGGTATAGGTAGACTTGATCAAAATACTCCTAATTGTCACAAAGTGTCGATTTTTGTTTTGTGTTAGCTGTGTGGAACAGAGATGAACTTGTCTGATTGCTTGTGATATTCTTGAACTGTTAGGGTTAAAAAAAATGTGTATTGTGCTTAATAAGGCTTCTGGATTGTTATCCATGTGTGTAAATTGGTCAGGCAGAAAGGGATTTGAAATAAGTTTGTCATAAAATGGGAAATAGTACTGAGTTATGGCCCTTGGCTGAGATAGGCATGGCGCCATATGGATGTTGTGTAAGGGGGGATAACTCAGCGGTATAACTCAAAGGGCTATATGTCACTTACCTTCCTTCAAACAACATCCAGATGGCGCTATGCCAATCTCGGCCAAGGGCTATAACTGAAAATTTTTTCTTATTAGAGGAAAAATACATGTGCACAATGAATGGACGTTGTTTGATATATTTGAGTTCTATGGATGCATGGTCTGACATGGAAGGTTTTTGATTTTGTCATTTTACAAGAAGTATGCTTTGGATGTTAGCATTTGGAGGAATTATTTGCCTTTCATCTATTGGTTCGATAGATGAATGATATTAACTCTTCATGGGTGATAGAATTCAGCCGAAATCATGGATGATGTTGTAGACTGTGCGTCATCACTTTCTGTATAAAATGGAATTGTCATTTATAACAAACAGCTTGATCTTTAAAAAGAGGAAATGACCTAAAATGGTTGATAAAATATATTTGTGATTGGCAGGGATGATTTGTTTATTGATATCATGGTAAACGCATCAAATGTTGAGACGTGACTATTTCAGTTCACTTTCAGGAATTTTTCTGTCAAATTAAATATCTCATTCTAGTACTACAGACCCTGCACAATATTATTTGAAGCTGCAGTAGGAAGGACAGGCAACATTACTTAAGACTGTGGTTATGGAAGTGTTAAAAAATATCTTAAAAACACATGGAACAGTAAAACCATCAAATGCCTTTAAAGTAAAATTAAAATGGTAAAAAAAATTATAACAGTTTTGCTGACTATGGAAAAGCTTGTCAAATATTATAGAATTGTTATGGGTGTGAAGTGTGTGTTGGGAAGTACAAGTTGATGGATGACTGGCAAGATGGTGTATACATATATATATATATATATATATATATATATATATATATATGAAATGTTGACATTAGTAAGGCTTGTGATGAAGTTAAAGTGATACATTCATTTTTGTTAAGATCTTCTTAATACCTGGTTTATACCATGTATAAAATGACAGATAAAGTAAAGATTTTCACACATGTGTGAATCTTTTATTTTTTGGTTACTTGCATTTGGAGGATATATGTCTGGCAAGAAAGGAAAATTAAATTCACATTTGAAGCATTGGGTTTAAAAGATTTCAAAAACTCCCAAAAATTTTAGCCTCCTTCATTGGCGATTCCTTCAATGTTAAAGACAAAAAAATTTTAAGGTGACGTAGATGTCAGATGAAAGACCATAAAAATAGTTCGAATTAGTTTTCGTTGAATTTGTTTGTTCCAATAAACTGCCTGTGAAATTTCAGATTCTTTTTATGACCATATTTGGACCAGTGACGTCACTTAAGGTTTTTGTCACCTAACATGACAGACTTTTAGATTCCATCATTTAAAATGCATGTACCTGAATATCTAAGGATGCGTTCGCTGAATGAACCTTGAAATGAGCTGTTTCAAGAAGAAATACAGATGTGATGTCACTGATACCCTCTGGGTCACTACAGACCATCGCATAAGTTGATGTTTTAGATCCATTTCACTCGGCTGGAAAAATTCTCAAAAAAAAGATAAAGCAAACAATTTTCTTTACCGGTATTAAATGATGTTTCATCTGACATATACCTATTTTTAGTGTTTTTTTGTGTGTTTAAGTGTCTTGCCCAGATTTCAAATGAGAAATGTTTCAGTTTTGTCATGCGCTGACAGTTACAGAGCTTATAATAATTCTAATGGAAAATTTAATCAGTCTGTTTAAACTTGTTCAGGTTTGTCAGCAACATTCAGATGGTCTTGGGTTTCCCCCGGGCTATGCCCGGTTTCCACTCACCATAATGCTGGCCGCCATCGTATAAGTGAAATATTCTTGAGTATGGCATAAAACACCAATCAAATAAATAAATAAATTAACTTGTTCGTGAGATTTAAGCTCGATTATACTTAATCTAAGTAGCCAGTTCAACATTTATGTTGAAAATCATACATAAATTTGCATTTATCTCTCTATTTTTATTACTGTACACAGTGCTGTAAATTTGAATAGCAGGATCAAGATTTGTGAGCAGAATTGATTCACTGATTGAGAATTTGGAATGAATAAAAACAGCAGGGAGACATGTTTGCAGTATTGTTAATCAAGAATCTATGTTAAATTTGTGAGAAAGAAGTGTATGATAGTTGTCTTATAACATTTCAAGTCATACAAAATCAAAATGGATTAATTAAATGGATCCAGATTCTGATCCAGGGACCAAAAACATTTGTTCATGTTAACTTTTGTTTTCCCTCAGTATTACTATATCATGTATTTTATTGTCATATTGTTATAAAAATGAGTTTCACAAGTACATTCATGTATACACAAATGGCAGTTAGTTTTCTCCTTTGAAAGTAAATTCTTCTAAAACAAATATCTGCATGGTTTACTGACCTAATGCAGATTTTCTTAAAACTTTTCTTCAGGAGCTGGTAGCAGTCATAGACTACATCAAATGCGAATGATAAATTTGGTGCAGGCTGGAACATGTGCCTGAAATGGCCAGAAAGGTGTGCTTAAGTCATGCCATTATTCACTTACGTACCTTTGTACCTACGTTTATTTTCCAAAAAAAAAAAGAGAAAAAAAACATAATTTTTTGGTCACTGAGTCATTATCCCCTGTTGTCCAGGGCTTGGTAGCAATAAACATTTTTTTTCTGAACCTAAATTTTTCAGTTTAAATCGAAAAAATTTATTGTGACAGGCTGTAAGTGTGTTAGCTCTGTACTTTAAATCAGTGTAAGCAAAAGATTTGCATGTGCACATATCTTAAATTAATCACGCTGTCTAGTGAGTATTGAAATTTATGTTAACAAGCACACATGCAGACTGATTAACATGTTGAATGATTGAGATGTTAGCGAATTAATTTTAACAGTTAACACAACCAATTTGCTTTGCTCTCATTTAATTCATGAAGGGGCCTCTGTGGCTCACTTGGTTAGCCCTCTAGCTTGGCATAATGACCCAGGAGTCTCTCACCAATGCGGTCGCTGTGAGTTCAAGTCCAGCTCATGCTGGTTTCCTCTCCGGCCGTACGTGGGAAGGTCTTTCAGCAACCTGCGGATGGTCGTGGGATTCCCCCAGGCTCTTCCTGGTTTCCACCCACTATAATGCTGGCCGCCGTCGTATAAGTGAAATATTCTTGAGTAAAACGTAAAACACCAATCAAATAAATAAATAAATATACATTGAACAGGATGGATCCCGACCATTTCAGAAATCGTTACATGTGTGTATCTTCAAATCAGTCAAATAAATAAATTAATTAATTCATGAAAGTTGATCCAGACAGTGTTAACACAAACCGTAAGTTTTTAGTTGCTTCGTGGATTGCTGTAATGATCAAAGAATGATGAAACTTCTTTGCCTACTACACAGTATATCTCAAAATAATTAGTTGGTTAGTCAGAAGTTCAAACTTGATTCCAAATACATAGGTGATTATGTCATCTCGTCCTCAAATAATCCTAAACATATTAATACCATAAACATGCGCACTTTAAAGAATTATTTTAAAAAGATCTACATTGTATTTGTGTTGTGTGTATGCACTGAAAAATAATAAATACTGTTGTGTTTGTTCTTGTCAGGCTTAGTTTAGCCTGTTTTTTTTTTTTTTTGTTTTTTATTGGTTGTTTGTTTTTCTGTTCTGTTTAGGAATATTGTTAAGTTTTTCAAAAAATGAAACTGGTTATATGCTTGCTTTTTGCCTGCTTTGTATTTTGGTCATTTACAGCTGAGTTTACCAAGTGCTTGACTGTGACTAAAACTCATTTTTGCATTTTTTGTGTTTTACTGATGACATCGGAGTCAGATTGAACCTGACTTAGGGTTCAGGGCCCAGTTTTTCAAAAGTGTATTACCAGTTAAGTCTGGAATTAACTTAGCAGGGCTAAAGTGCCATTGGTTTTCATTAGACCTGGTATTAAAATTTAAGCCCGGCTTAACTCTTAATACACTTTTCAACAACCAACCCAACATGAAGTATGATGGACACATAAACTGAACATGTATGACTGCTTGTCATGCTGCTCAACTGAAGCAGTCAGCCAATGACATTGCATAATGAAATGTTAGCTTTGATGTAATTGGCTTAATAAAGAAAAGTGTGCGATGAGAAACTGTGAATTTAAGAAGCTACATGAACAGAGACCCGTCTTGTCTGTCTTTTCACATTTTTATAATATAGTCCAGCCTGCATTTTCATCTGATAGTTTTTTTCTAAAGTTGACAAATATTTGTTTGTTTATTTTTTTTTTTTTACGAACAGATGTAATCGCCTCTACCATTTGTCTTGCCTGGTACAATTTTTATTTTTTGTGATGTTTTAGCTTATATAAGAAACCTTCCTGCCCGGTTGTATGTGGGAAGGTCTGTCCGCAACCTGCAGATGGTTATGTGTTTCCCCTGGGCTCAGCCCAGTTTCCTGCCATCATAATGCTGGCCACCATAGTATTAAGGGAAATATTCTCGAGTACGGCATAAAACACCAATCAAAAATATAAATATATAAGAAACTATTTTGTGTCTTATTCTGATTTTACTGTTTCTTTTGCTTTATTAGATATAACAAGGCAAAATATGTAATTGTTAGGTTAACAGTGCATTCTTTTCTGTGTGGGTTTTTTTTTCTTTGTTGTTCTTTTCAGTGATTCGATCTACGAGCATAGGTGCATTTTCCATCAGACCAGGGTGAAAAAAAATAATTCCGCTACTAAGTCTTGTAAGGTAGCCTTTTTTCTGTACTCTTTAAGCATCATCTTACTTATCGCAGGATTGGGTTCAAACCTGGATCATGGAACTTTGGAAAAACGAGAAATAAAGGGAAATATGAATTTTTTTATGCCACTTGCTGTGTTTATTAACTTCAAAGACATTAGGTGCTTACTCAAATCTCAAAACACGCAAGCTGTGCTGATGTTATAATGTGTGGTTCACCTATTGCATGATGTTTGTTTCACAGTTACAAATATTTGCAATTTACGAGCTCAGAGTTTAAATTTTAATAAAGAATGCAGCTGGGATTGGAAATAAAATTTGTATGTTATGCATGCACCAATTATTCTTTGAAAAAGTGATATATGGATTGAAATATGACGTCTAACTTTAAATCGCTCAAATTGCCCCAGGGACAAAACTTATCTGGCTCTAATAAAATGAAAAATTAAACCTCCTCATTTAATACATTATAAGGTTAATGGCACACTGTGTAATCTGTATTCATGACATTGTTCCAAGATATTACCAGCGTTTTTGATAGATGGATACTATAATATGTTTCAGTGCATGCTTTAATGATATACCAAAAATGGCCAGTGTTGTGGAAGATAAAATCATTGTAGAGAGCTGGGTGATGAAAGTTAGTATGATAATTAAATAATCATTTTAAGGCTACATGTGGATATCATCATTAGAATATATCAAGCGTTGTTTTTATACATTAACAAATATTAATTAATCCTGAAATTTCTTTGGAAATCAGTTGTTTTTAATTGGTTAGCCTTTGAGTTTGCATTTTTGTGTGGAATGGAGCTTCATGTTTAACTGAGACCCTGTGAAGAAACTTTATTCCGAAGCAGCGAGATTTCATCTGTCTTTTAGAAATCGTGAATTTTTGTGGATCATTATTTCATTTAGTTGATGTGGTTACATCTTCAGACATGTTTTATGTGGAAACATTTTTTTTTTTTAATATGTGCTTTACATGTGAACAAATCGTTGGAAGTATTGTTGATGAATTTCATACATAAGTTGTTTCTTACACTGTACATGTATCACAAGTTTGCCGTAAGTCATTTTGTAGGGTTTCATTTTGGTTTTGTTTTGACTGTTTTTTATGTCATATTTGATGCTCATTCTAAAAATGTATATCTCGAAATCCAGTGAATGAATAAATGTTAAATGTCAAATTCAACCCAAAGAACTTATCTCTCTTCTTAAAGGTATGTTTAGCTGTCAGTTATATCCTTAGTTTTGTAACGGGAGTAGCTTCCAGTCTTATACTAGCAGTAGCTAGTGGGAATTTCCTTTTAGCTCAGTTGGTAGAGCGCTGGACTTCGGCTGCAGAGACCCGAGTTTGAATCCTCGTGTGACCCACATAGTGAAATAATTCAACCATTACAGTTACATTTGAAACATTTGTTTCTGGCATTTTGACAGAAATGAAGTCTTGTCAATTGTGGTTGTTAAAAAATATATTCATGTACATTTAATAAATGATCCTCAGATTTTTTGGCCACATCGGCATATTGTGAAGTAATTAATTTTCGTGTGGTTATAATTTTCAAAGATTTCGCTTGTCAATAATTTACAGCGAAATAACTAAGAACTAGTCTGAAGTCTTCTGTTATAGGAGAATTGCCGTCGGTAATCGCCGAAGTGCAGTTCGTACATTTCCGGTAGAACTCTTCTTCCCAGAAGGTAGCGAACAGTACAGTTCGTTTTCCGCTTGACGATCAGGAAACGGGAATGATGGACACAGATTCCGAGTTTACACGAACAAGCCGGCAGTTTTAACGACTCTCATTGGCTGAGAGGCAACACTCTCCCAGCATAAATTTCCGGGTGTTAAAGATGGAGGACGCGATGGATTCAGAGATTTATACCAGCTTTGCCATTTTCAAGTTTTGCATGTATGGCAAGGAAAAATCACAAAATTTTCAGCCTATAGTGTCATGTTTTTAAGTTTTTTTCTCCTTAAAAACCTGAAAATTTTCACCCTAAATAATGAAAACTACTGTGTGGTATCCTTAAAGCTGCAGGGGGGCCCAATATGGGAAGGCTTTCCAGCACACTGCAGATTGTTGTGGGTTTCTCTCTGGCTATGTGGGTTTCCCTCTGGCTATGTGGGTTTCCCTCTGGCTATCCCTCACGGTTTCCTCCCATCATAATGCTACCCGCATCATATAAGTAAAATATTCTGAAGTACGGTATAAACACCAATCAAATAAATGAAGAAATTTAAAACTGAAGTACTGGTTTACATAACAAAATGAGCTCAGCAGGTCTGTATTATTTTATGTTTTACTTTCTGATTCTTCAGAAGCACTGACAACAGCCATGCTGAAAATTTCAGCCTGTTGATAAGCAATGCAAAAACATGGTATTGATACGCAGAACTGCAAATAACGCTTGAATGTATTCAGAGCAAGTTATATATGAACGTTATACAAAGTGTCCGCTGTGCAGGAATTTCTATGGATGCCATGTTACATATCCACTTTATTAAACCATGAGCTGTGCCAGTGTTATTCTTGGCATGTGTTTTCAGGAGGCGTCTTATTAAATAAATTAAATATTCAATAGCAGAGTTATTCATGCAGATGACGAGCGCATGGTCGGGATTGTGTCACAGTTAATGCAGACTAGCTGTCAGGCGAGTCGCTGTCTGCATGGCCTGTCAGTCATTAGTGTTACAGACTATCTGTCAATGTGTCATGCGTTCACACCTTACTGCACACATAACACACATATCCTTACTTGGGATGGTAAAGTATGGAAGCCAGAAATGACCAAAAAGTATCACTACATGTATATAAATAAAGTATGAATACCGTACTTGTATTCGTGAGTGAAAAGACTTGAGAACTATATCTGAAAATATCTAATTTTTTTTTTCCTTGGCACTATATTGAATGCAATAAAATGTCCTTTTTGCATTTTCATTGCCAAACTCAATATTATTTTTGAATTTTGGAATAAATTTAAAAGAAATAGAAGAACTTGATGCTCAATCACTTACATCCAACATTATCTGTTGTCCTTTAAATAAGGTCACCTTAGAATTCAAGCATCTGACTACAAAAAAAAATTCTTAAAAAATAAAAACTATCGACACAGTATTCAAACAGTTTGAAAAAGTAAATTTTATACTGTACAATACATGTATATGTTAATTAGTACAAATGTCCATATTAATTAATGCAGATTAATTGGAAGAAAGTAGACCCAGTTCATTACATGCATTGATTCATAAAATGATAACCCATACTTAAACGTGACTGATTTATCTTTAATAAAATAAGACAAGCGTTGAATTAATTAGATCATAAATCGATCAATATAGATTGATTTGATAATAAAACTAAGCACATGATTCTCATTTTTTTCCCACTGTGGTAGGCATGCTTTTCACGTGTAAAAGTTAGAGGAAATATTTCACCATAAACACTTATTGTTTTTCAGTGTGTTATACAGCCATAACGTTTAACAGGCCAAAATAAAGGGATTTAAACAGCCCAGATTTCTGTCACGATTCGTGGGTGTCCCTCGTGACCCTCTGTGGTTGGCGACGAGGGCACTTATCCAGCCACGTGATCAAGCACAACTTCAGTGGGCCGGGTTTATTCACACAATGTGTCTTGTCATTTGTTTTGGCGTGTTGTCAAAACGTAAGGACTGTCAGTAAAATATATCATTATGTCTGCTAACAGGATTATACCCTGGAGTGCTACAGCACCTTGTTGATCGTTGGACACAGGCGGGAGGGCCGCAAGTTATCGGTACAACTTTGCGTTTACCGGGCGAGAAGACCTGTCCGGACCCGCGTGCTCACAACAACACTGACAACAAGTGACAGAACTATGCCTCAACAACGCCTCCAGAAAGTTTAGGGAGAAAGTGTCTTTCTTAATGATTATCATTTCCAGTATTGACGTCAACACCCAAGGACTCACTTTGTGGTAATTAAGTTTTGTTTACTCTTGAGTGTCGACCTTTAAAGAGAGAAAAAGTTATCACCAGTTTGCCAAGTTCCGATGTTTACGATCCGATTTTGGTGAATGAATGAGAAGCACTGGTCAAAGTCCAAAATGTCTTTAAAGTTCTTAATTTGCTTTATAGATTTTAAGTGGGTTTAATATTGCTCTGCATGCAAGGTAGTTGACTAATTTAATAGCTAGGCCTATTTGAGGCAGGTTAAGGGTAAGGCTGTGTTCTAAGGTATGTGGATTTGTTTTGTTTTCTTACCACAAGGCTACCAGTAGTGGAAAGTTTCCTCACTGAGTTAATGGCTGTTTTAAACATTCATAACCGGCATAATACATGTCTGTGGCTTGAAGGACTGAATTATAAGTAATTTTACATACTTACGTTTAATTATTAACGTAAACGAGTTATACAAACCATGTTTAAAAGAGACAGTGACAAAAAACAACATACTTTCCATTATATATAGGCCTATATATATATATATATATATATATATATATATATATATATATGTAACATCTACCAGCCTATGGAATTTTTTAGCCTACCAGCCTATAGAGATGTATTTGGTATATTGCTATTATGTCAGATGTATTAATGTCTGTGAAGGAGGCATATTTAATCATAACATTCTCTTGATTGGTTACTATTGGTTTTGATTAATCATTACATTCTCTTGATTGGTTACTATTGGTTTTGATTAATCATTACATTCTCTTGATTGCTTACTATTGTAAGGCTTGAAATATTGCCCCACCATCCTGCGTGTCCAGTTTTTGTTCCCTGCCTCAGAAGTGGAAGGTAGACATGGAAATTAGGCTGTCCTTCTGTCTGGTCTGTTGATCCTTGTCCCATCTATATTGTGAATGGGATATCTGATAAAGCCATTCAAGGAAACGCTTTCAAAAGTGGAATTGTCCTGACCTTGCCATTGTTGTGACGATGAACGGGATGACTTTTTTGCAGTAATCCATGACCCAAGATGGCTGCTGTCAGTTGTCGTTGTCTTTGTCAGTTGTCATTGACTATTGACCTACATATTTTCATACGTCGTTGGCTTTTCCCTGGTATGGACATGATGTAATTCTGAATCAATTCCTAGTCATTTTTGAAACATTGGTTGGAATTGCTTTTTATTGCCCTCTGTGATCCCAAGATGGCTGCCTTTGGTGCTCACCCATCTAAACTTTCATTCATTTGTCTTACGTCCTATATCCTTTGATAGATGTACACACTCATTCTCCAATGAAAGACCTGCTATAGTGCCTCACAGCTTTTTTTTTTTTTTTTTTTTGGGGGGGGGGGGGATATTTGTAGGGGGGGGGGGGCATTATCATGTATTGTAAATAGAACCTTATAGTACATGTAGATAAGAATTTTGAACTCTATACACTGACGTGAAACTGTTCTATTACTGCTCGATATTGGGTAAACTTATTACGGTGTACTGATTCGTATGGCATTTGAAATATTCCCAGCTGAATCCACAGGTAGAGTATGACATTGGTAAAATCAATAGCTATAGGTGCGTAATGGCAATTAGTAATGGATTGTATCTAAGAAATCCCCTATCCAGAAAGACTGTATTCTTAAAAGTATAGCTGGATAATATATGTACGTGCAGCACGAGGTTAATGTGCAGATGATTTATTGATTTGACGATTTAAGTTGGGGGGAATTGATGAGCCTCCGTGGCTCATTTGGTTAGCTCACTAGCGCAGTGCAATGACCCAGGAGCCTCTCACTGATGCGTTCTCACTGTGAGTTCAAGTCCAGCTCATGCTGGCTTTCTCTTTGTCTATTCATGGGAAGGTCTGCTAGAAACCTGCGGATGGTCATGCGTCTCCACCGAGCTCTGTCCGGGTTCCTTCCACCATAATGCTGGCAGCCGTTGTATAAGTGAAATATTTTGAGCACGGCGTAAAACACCAATCAAATAAATAAATAAATATTCCTTAGTGGGCTTGTTTGCATAGTTGAAGTGCTACTTCAGTCCTAAGTGAAGCTAGGTGGAAATGGTGATTTATTTATTTATTTGATTGGTGTTGTACGCCGTACTCAAGAATATTTCACTTATACGATGGCGGCCAGCATCATGGTGGGTGGAAACCGGGCACAGCCCGGGGGAAACCCACGACCATCCACAGGTTGCTGGCAGACCTTCCCACTTTCGGCCGAAGAGGAAGCCAGCATGAACTGGACTTGAACTCATAGCGACCACATTGGTGAGAGACTCCTGGGTCATTACGCTGCACTAGCGTGCTAACCGACTGAGCCACGGAGGCCCCATGTGGAAATAGTGAAATGATATGAAGTGTGCCCTAGGGAAGAGAGCTGATATGAAGTGTGCCCTAGGGAAGAGAGCTGATATGAAGTGTGCCCTAGGGAAGAGAGCTGATATGAAATGTGCCCTAGGGAGGAGAGCTGATATGAAGTGTGCCCTAGGGAAGAGAGCTGATATGAAATGTGCCCTAGGGAAGGGAGCTGATATGAAGTGTGCCCTAGGGAAGAGAGCTGATATGAAGTGTGCCCTAAGGAGGAGAGCTAACATGAAGTGTGCCCTAGGGAAGAGAGCTGATATGAAGTGTGCCCTAGGGAAGGGAGCTAACGTACATCATGGATCAAAAAGATTTACGATGAGTAACACTGTCTAACCCCCAGTGAGTGAAGAGTCCTCAGAAACAAAATCTTTGGCAGTTTCTGTGAAATTTTCTTGATGTAACGTGATAATATTCCTTTTGTGACGATGAAACGGGTAGATGTGATCTCAAGTAAGGCAGTTATGCTGGAATGACGTGATGCACATTTGAGAGTATGACGTCATCTATTACCATACGCCAACGATGGCTGATGCCAAGTGTTCTTGCATGACGTCACACCAGGCCACTATTGGAAGCGAGAGAAAACTTTTGTTTCCGTGTCATCCTCCGAAACTAACAGCAGCAGTGTTAATACATTGCAATTTTTGTACAATTTAGGAAAGCAAATGTCGGTCCTTATCATTTGACCTTGCCTTTGAGACATACAAGCCTTCACACTGTAGTAGCTCGTTAACAATGATTTGTTACAATGCATAATTTCTGTCAGTAGAGTTACACCCCTTTCTATAATGACTTATCTGCAGTGTTAAAAAAAATCCATTTTTAATTACATTACCTAGATATCATATTCAAAGTTTTTGCATAAATTTCTTATTTTTTTGCATTATTGATTTTTTTTATTTCCTAATGATATAATAGTATTCCAAGCACAGATCTATGTCCGCATATTCCAGAACTGAGTGAATATTCAAAGAGACGTAATACGAAAGGAGTAGGGAGCTTGCAGATTGATACAGCTCAAATAAAAGAATGTGTCTGAGTGACTAAGGAGGGATCAATATTTATATATCAGTAGGGTCAATTCTGTACAGCGCAGCTGTTGGCCGTGCTCATGGTTCATGTTAGCCTGACATCAATATGCCTTGCAAATTGAAGGGAGCAAATCACGGAGAGAAAACCTGGAGAATTCATGGATCGGCTTAAGCCATGAAATGCGTCCAATTCAAATTACGATGAAGACTACAGGATTTTGGCACAAAACCCTTCAAACCTTGACCGAAGTTTGGTCAGTGAAAGGATTACATGCATTTGCAGCGCAAGGGGAAATTCAACAGGTACACGCAAAGGTTGAGTTTCTAGCTAAAACAGCCGAGCTCCACTACACTGACTGATTCATGACATCAGCTGATGTTAAAATTTGAGCGCAACAGTTGTGCAGCTGTAATGTAGTGTAGGTAGAGATCAGGACCCAGTTTCACAAAGATGTCATATACTGATTTATTTATTCGTGTGGTTGGTGTTTTATGCTGTACTTAAGAATATTTCACTTATACAACCAGCATTATGGTGAGAGGAAACCGGGCAGAACCCAGGGGAAACCCACAACCGTGTTATATACATGAATATGCATGAATATGTAAAACTGTGGTATAATAGTTTGTATTTCTCAGGTAAAAGTCTACATATATATATATATATATATATATATATATATATATATATATATATATGTTCATGTTTATTGTACTTGTGTAGAATAAAATTATTAGGTTCTAGATGTTCTTAAGTGGAGTTAAATTTAAATCCAGTTTTTAACTGGAAAGAAAGTATCATATTTTATTGTCTTGTTGTTATACACATGTACTGTCTTGAGTTGTTTCCAAGTTTGGATCATGAATGCTCCCACATGTACTTAGTAATGTCCAGTGTGCAAAGACAAATCACAGACATCCTACATTTTATGTGTAGGTCTTACGTGTCTCTGTGGTCAACTGGTTTACATAAAACTGCAGCCATCTTGCATGCATAGGCCATGGTACACGGTTATAACATTAGAAATACCTTGCAATAATGGGTCATGGAGGTACATGTATATAACATAAGAAATACCTTGCAATAATAGGTCATGGAGGTACATGCATATAACATTAGAAATACCTTGCAATAATAGGTCATGGAGGTACATGTATGTAACATTAGAAATACCTTGCAATAATAGGTCATGTTTATTTTAGCAGTAAGTGGGGCTTAGGCTCTAATTGTTTGTATTTTATGTTTATTTTTGGTGCATTACTGTATATATGTGTATTATGTTTTGGTATGTGTTGGCTGGGAAGGGATAGTTCACATACACTCTGTTTGACCTGAAATGTTTTCTGTGACAAAGTTACTCATTTTGCCCGATTCTGAGAGTTTTATTGATCATAGAAAACTTTTCTGAAGAGTGTTTTTTATAAGGTAAGATGATATCCTGCTGGAAAATGTAAGTTTCGGCAACAAACGTGATATTTTGTCGCCTTTATTTGCCTCTAAAAATGCACCTTTATGGCAATTTTTCAAGTCAAATGCAGTCATCCCAATAATTCGGTAATATTAAATACAGACATTGAAGTGAAAATCAATGTGACATTGCATACTACATGCACTTGTAAACTGGACAACAGTTTGCTGAGTTGTCCTCAAGTACAGCGAATGCTGATCTAATCCAGATTAAACCAGCGGATGGTCGTGGGCTTCTCCGCCGTTCTCTCTCCGGTTTCCTCACACCATAATGTTATTCGTTGCCAGATATGTCAAAGTGAAAAATTGTTACGTATGGCATAAATCACCAGTCAAATAGTTAAAAGAAATAAATCAATCAATTTAATTCATTTACCCTTGGTCTAGAGTCGTGAGTTCAAACCCAACTCTTGATGGATCATGTACGACTGCAGCTTACACTTAAATGTTACCTTTATTTGCAAAGCAAACCTATCCCGCAACTGCATGTAATGGGAGTTTCTAGTTCGAATCGATAAAGGTAAAAAATGTCTAATTGTATCATGTGGCCTGTCAAAAATGTTAGGCAACTATTTTCGACCACATCTACTGTAACACGGGCATCAGAAAAAAAACTTTCATAAAAAGTAATTCAGACTAGACGAACATTTGGAAAAAATTGAGGTGCTGAACGTTTGTGAACTTGAGAAGTTCCTAAGGAAAAGAGTTTATGTGGAAACTCTGGAAAATGGTGAGACAGGTGATCAGTAAATTAATGTCCACAAAGGTTGCCTAACACTTCTTACATGAATTTACACAAAAAGGTATTCTCTGCCCGGTTTCCTCCCACCATAATGCTGACCACCGTCATATAAGTGAAATATTCTTGAGTACGGCGTAAAACACCAATCAAATCAAATCAAAAAGTTATTTACATATACATACAATATATATGAAACATAGATGAACCTGATAGGTGATCACCGACCATATACAGCATAGTGCAACATTGAAAATTCTATATTTGATCAACAGAGGCATATTTTAACATAATAAAAACTTCAAATTTTTTTTTTTTGAAAACATTGACATTCTGTAATTTTTCAACATGAATAGGGAGTCAGGTTCCACAGTGTCACCCCAAAATATCTAAAAGAATATTTAAGGGCATTAGTTCTAGGTTTTGGAGGACTGAGGTCCATGGATGTTGTACATGGAAGGTTATTTTGATAGACAGTTGATGTGTAGGTAAACTGGCTGGACAAGTAGCTTGGGGTTAGTTCATTAAGACATTGAGTGATTCAGGTTGTCTTACATGAAGTTTAGTTGGAGATCAGTTGACTCGCAGCATTGGGTATAATCTTTTGATCTCACTCCACAAGTGAACATATTTGCGTTGCATGATGAAAAGTTTGTCAGTTATTTGCCCAAGGCCAAGGGTTGGTTCGCTTTGAATTTTTCTCTTATATATCCGCAATACTCACTTCTGTGATTTGGGTGAAGTACTGGTGGGTAATATTATAAACTGTTGTATTATGCATATCATTCCGCTTACAATATGTATGTCAGAGACCTATATAAATACAGAATAACAACTGTGTTAACTGTCTGACTGTCAGCTGTCAAATTATTGAAACATTGATTCAACATACATTTGGATCTGACTGTGTGAAATATCAAAGAACCTCATGTTTGTCTGTGCTTATAGATTTCGCAGCTGCATCAATGCTAAACAATGCTAAACTTTAGCTGAAATAAACTTTAGTTGAAATACAGTATATTTAGTGTACATTTATTATAATTTAGACAGTGTACAGTAGTCTGGGTCATCTATTTACATGTATGTACCAGTATTAGTTTGTAACCTACAGCACCCTAATCCCTGAACCTTTTCACATGTGAAAGAGCAAATTTCAGAGCAATTTATGCACAGTTGTAATTTGAGTTTGAAGACAAAACTACATTGGTTGGATTGGCCATTTCCCGGGCTTCACAAAAAGTATAATTATTACAGTCTACAAAGAAGAATGCCTTCAGACTATGTTTAAATTAACACTTTGCAAACATGCAAATTACAGTACATGTACCTTGACAGAAAGGTTAATTGAATCTTAGTGCTGTATTACATCACGTAAAGTTAAGTTTCTTGTACTTTATGATAACCTAAATCCGGATTATGAGCAGAAGTAAACTAAACTTTGAACTAAGAGGATTTTTAGAACGAAAGCTGATTTCGGTATTAATGGCACTCATGACAAAATTACCAAATCCATGCTTCTAGCGTGTAACCAACTTTATATGTAACTCCACGGCTAAATGTGCTAAAATGTAGACAAATTCAACAGGCTATAACCCTCGGGCAATAAAGGTTGTGAATTTTTAGTACATGTGTACTTGCATGGAGTCAGTTGTTCAAACAATGTATTAAAAATATTATAACTTAGGTCAAGTCTTCACAACAGCTGTCTCTTCCAAATGCACCCTTGTTAAAAATTTGACACCTGTTTATTGGAATCTTGCGATGGAAGTATTGTGTGGTTAATGATTGATGAAAATTAGAACTACCAGAATTCTTATATTATTTTTACTTGAAATGGACTTCTTCATTCTCTCATGGAGTGGCTGCCATATTGTTTTGATTTATTTATTTATTTGATTGGTGTTTTACGTTGTATTCAAGAATATTTCACTTATGCAATGGCAGCCAGCATTATGGTGGGAGGAAACTGGGGGAAACCCACAACCATCCGCAGGTTGCTGCCAGACCTTCCCACGTACCATATTGTTTTGAGCCTGGAGGCCAATACAAATTGTGTTGTCATGAGTTGTGTTGGGTCAGACTGAAAATATAGAATACTGTAATTCTTAAACCTTTTTGCATGTTTGTGAGGTTTTATTCAAGCTTATTCTTAAGGTATTATTTTTTTGCTTACTGATAAAATTTGTGAAGCTCTGAAACTGGCCAATCCAACCATTGTAGTTGTATCTCCAAAATCAAGTTAAAAATGTGCATAAACCGCACTGAAAGTTAACATATATACGTTCACTTAATGACCAAGACTTGACAATGAAGTGAGAGTGTTCAGCATATCATCCTATATTATGATATACTAAAAACACAAATGTACGAAAATTCCTCAAACTTTTCAAATATACAAGAACAACTTTCAGTGCAGTTTATGTACGTTTTTACTTTGATTTTGGAAATAAAACTACACTGGTTTGATTGGCCAGTTACGAGGCATCGCAAAAAGTATAATTTTATCCGCCAACACAGAATAAGGCTTTCAGAATATGCTTGAATAAACACCGTACAAACATGCGAAAAAGTTGATGAATAGACAGTAAGTCTCTGTGTCATGTTTTTAATTTTGTTGAGTGTAGGTGTATATGCAGGTGTCAAATGGAAGCTTCAATCCAGGCTGTTAATTAATTCCTGACTTTAATGCTTTGTATGTGTTTGAACAATTGAGCCTTGTGCCTTGAAGAACTTCAAATGTCAAGCGCTCTGGAGTCAACCTCACTCAAATGCAAGATTCTGTACAAACATTGAACTTGCTAGGTCACTAGCTGACAGCCTGGGTGGAATGTCCTGTCAACATTTTTACCTGTCAAATGCTTCCTTTGTGTGTAGGGTCATCACGTTGTCAACTAGCCAAACTCAGTGCTTATCAGTCTTCTTATATGATCTAGTCCAGAAACGTTTAACACCTGGGTGTTCAAGTAGGTCATTGTTTACAATACTTGTTGTCAGTTTTATGGCAGACTCCATTAAATACCACTCATGTAACTGCATTCTGCATTTTTCAAAAGAATGAGGATCCTGGTCTCTAGCTTTACTCGTTGATCCAAGAGTTGAACTGAATACTTAAAAGCGAAAGTTGAAAACATCAACAATATTCAAAATATAAATTCTTGAGTATACATATATGTTGTCATTCACCAACCTTTCTGCATGTTTGCAAGGTGTTTATTCAAGCATATTCAGAAGGTATTACTCTGTGTTGACTGCTAAAATGATACTCTTTGTGAAGCCCTGAATCTGGCCAAACCAACCAATGTAATTTTGTCTTCGAAAAATCAAATAAAAAATGTGCATTAATTGCATTGAAAGTTGCTCTTTCATATGCAAAAGGGTTGAGCAATTAGGGTAGCATTAAATATAGCAATCAGTCATCAAAAAAGAATGTCGAGAATTTGACTGGCCGATTGACAGACTGACTGACTGACTGACTGACTGTTCTAAAGTCAGACTGACTAACAGAATAACACTTAAAAACCCAACATCTGTTAGATTAAACTTGATCATTTATTGAAATAAGAAATTAAAAAATTCTGATGAATAATAATGTAGGTTGCTGTTCACTTTTATATTTGTTGTTCCAGATCACCATGGTAACTGAGGGCTAAGCGGAAGAACTGGGTGCATTTCCCACGATGCTCCGCAGCGATGCCATGGAGGTAACAGCCAGTGGGTATGCAAGTGGGCGTCTACCTTACGACATTGCCTTGTTTGATAACTACCCTCAGCGAGACTACAAGCGCGTGGCAAGCCCGGCAAAGTCAGAGGGAGGTCACAGAGCGGTAACCCTTGACGACATGCGAAATAAACTTTCCCGCATGAAAAAGGAGTTGGAGTTGGAAAGAGCACGGAATAGACAGTACATCTCTGAGCGCGAGCAAGGTAGTCGTCATCTTAAGACAATGTACGAAAGAGAATGGTCTAGGAAACTCGAAAGTCTTGAAAATAAGTTGAAAGCAGACATGGAGAAAAAAGTGGCTACGATGAAAGAGGGGCTTTCGAAAGAGAAAGATTTGGAGCTTCGACAGGTCTTGCGCTATAAAGACGAGGAAGTGAAAAATATGCAGACCCATTTCGCTCAGGAGAAAGAAGATGCTGTGCGAGTGGCCCTGGAGCTTCAGAAGATTTCGCTCAGTCGTGAGAACTCTGTGTCGTACGATCAAGATGAAGATCTGGTGGAATCTCTGAAGTCAGAGTTAGAATCTGTGAAATTGACAAACAAGGAGCTAGAAAAAAAGTACAAGGAGAAATGCGCTTCGGATAATGTGAAAGACGCTGAAATCAAACGAATGCGTGAAGAACATGACCTAGATTTGAGCAGAGTCATGCAAGAGTCCAAGATCGCTGTTTTACGGGATCTACACGAAATGAAAATCAAAGAAAAGCTCCTCCAAAAAACAGAGAGCTCCTCTTCAGAAACTCAACCTACTGAGAGGCGGGTGAAGTCTGAAACAGCCCGAGGGAGAAGTTCTGACAAAGTTCTAACGAGGCAAGAAAAAGCGAACATTGAATCTGCACTTCTGCACACCAAATCACTGTCAACCAATCACACGTTTACTATAGAGGATTCGTCGGATACAGAATCAGCAAAGAGACCAAACAGCAGTAAGGTAAGTTTGAATTAATTCATATGTACATCATATAAGTAGGAACACATATCAGTTTTGAATCAGTTAGTACAAGGGGAACTCTGAATATATACATGAAGGAGTCACGAGTCTTGTGATTTAATACATTATGAGACACAGTGTTTGGGGATTTATTTGTTTCAAGAGCTCGAAATAAAAATGATGCACAGACCTCAGATTGAGCTCTGGTCATCATGAAGAAATCATAAAAAATCGTGAAAATATTCATGATTTCAGATTCATAAACTGTTGTTTGTTGCATTACGTTCACATCCGTGTTACTTGACGATGTCCCTAATTGCAGTCTAATACATTTCACACCATTAAACCATATTGTATGACCTAAATTTCTGCCAAGGTTATGACTCTGGATTGTCAAACACCTTGACCATTGCACAAATATTCTTTATTTGTTACATGTAACAACACAAACATTTAATTCTTCTGTATAGACTGTGTTTGGCATTTATGGTGCATTTGTTGCAGAAAGGTGAGCTCATGTAATCTTTTTGCAACATTTATGATGAATTAGTTGCAAAAAGGTTACATGTGCTCTTAGGTGTATACATTTATGGTGAATTAGTTGCAAAAAGGTTTCATAAGTTTTCAGGTGTATACATTTATGGTGAACTAGTTGCAAAAAGGTTTCATAAGTTTTCAGGTGTATACATTTATGGTGAATTAGTTGCAAAAAGGTTTCATAAGTTTTCAGGTGTATACATTTATGGTGAATTAGTTGCAAAAAGGTTTCATGAGTTCTCAGGTGTATACAGTTATGGTGAATTAGTTGCAAAAAGGTTTCATAAGTTCTCAGGTGTATACATTTATGGTGAATTAGTTGCAAAAAGGTTTCATGAGTTCTCAGGTGTATACATTTATGGTGAATTAGTTGCAAAAAGGTTTCATAAGTTCTCAGGTGTATACAGTTATGGTGAATTAGTTGCAAAAAGGTTTCATAATTTCTCAGGTGTATGCATTCTCAAGCTACATGTACATGTGTCAGGCTTTTTTCCTTATAGTGGCCTTTTTCTGGTTTCCTTGCACCATAATGCCGGCTGCCGTTATATACGTGAAATATTCTTGAGTACAGCGTAAAACACCAGTGACATCAATAAATAAATAAATATAGTGGCCTTTGGCTTTGGTTGATACTCAGGAAATAAAATGAAGAGTCGAGGTAAATTATTATCCAAGGGGTTTATTAGAAGTTGGTGACCAGGTACCAGCAGCCTGTTTATACATATACCCGAGTCAGATTTTGAGCAGACCTGGGCACTGTTTCTCAAAGGGATCATAACATTACGCCGGCCTAATCACCATGACATCTCATACTGAATCATACGCCGCCTTGGTATATGGTGGACTTGTTTTTCACCTTAACGCCGACGACGAGAAAATTGTGTTGTTATTTCAGACGTTATCTACATGAAGTTGAGACTTTCAGATGTCTACTGACATGTACCTGGATTTGAGTGAATGATCGATTGATCAGTTTTGTCCAGGGTTTCCCTTTGACCATTAACTCACTCAAGTCCCTTTTTTGTTTTGAACCATGGTTGAAGACTGACTTTTTTGAGTGGGTTACCTCCCCTTGTTTTCTAGACGACGCACGATGGTCAAACTTCAAATGTCATTCTGATCCAGACGTGTCATTATAAAGCAATTATGCGGCTTATTAGCTTACGCAACTTCAATTCTTCTGTATAGATCGTTGGGAATAACAAATACTTTTACATCATGGATAGAAAAGGAAGGTTGTATTTTGGTTTACTAGACTTATAATTGGCTTTCAATTTATCATATTGTTCACAAGTGCGATCCACAAGCGAACGTTGCATTGTGGAAATCTTGTGCGGCCTCATATGCATGTTATCTCAATGAGCAGAGAGTTTAGACCATTGATGGATTTCTTCTTATAATTGTCGTAATTGACTTTTTTCTGAAGATACAGACCCAGGAGGTTTAGTTTTTGAATTTGGCTGAACCAACTCAAAAATTCTGAATTTCTTTCTGTGGTGTCTCCTTTTCAGCTTGGCATGTAAAACTCCACTTTAATAGCACATATTAAGAGGTTTAATATTATAGGTCACCTGATGCCCACACTTTCTGATAAGAAAATAGCCAAACTTTACAAAAAACTAGCTAGTGGCCCTGTAATGTGGATGAATCAACCAGAATCAAACAAAATGTATCACAAGAAAAATGCTAAACTATAGTTGAAATACAGTGATTCTCTGGGTGCTTTTCCAGGGTAAATTTGTAAATTGACCTGCTCAAGTCAGTAGCAGAAGGTCAGGAATGGTGGTTAAGCCTGATTACAGGTGTGTACAGGTAACAGTTTACCTGGAGACTAAACCCCTCCAGAATTCAATCACCAACAGCTTTAACACTGCTCATGGAAAAATATTTACACCTAAGGACAAATCAGTATTATTGTTTGTACTGATGTAAGCGTGGCAAAAATTATAGTGGGTTATTACTGAAAGAGGCTAGACCTACATGTACGTGTATATAGGGGTGATTAGTTCATTGATCAAATTCATTTTTCTGTATTTTCCAAGAATAGTTCAAGATA
Source organism: Liolophura sinensis (assembly GCF_032854445.1). Lineage (NCBI taxonomy): Eukaryota > Metazoa > Mollusca > Polyplacophora > Chitonida > Chitonidae > Liolophura > Liolophura sinensis. Next base: position 13,867,466 of record NC_088304.1, on the reverse strand, counting down.
ATATGTTTTGGAAAATATCAGATTTGCACCTGTTGCATTTATAGTGTTGAAATAATACTAAAATTTGATAAAGTTACAATCCAATTTTTAAATTATGAATTGTAGGAACTTATTTGCCTGATTTTGAATGTTTATATGTGCACAAACTTAGCTGATATTTTGTGAAAAGTAATTATTTGGGCAATTCTAAAATAGTAGCAATAATTCCGTAGATTTTTTGACAAAAATGTGCTGTATGTAACCATGTTACTGTTTTGATGTAGTGTATGCTCTCAAAAATATAGTTTAATATAGAATGTAGAGGATCTGTTATAAGAATGAGGGTGGACAAATTTGATGTTTATGGTCACTGGCCATTTTGTGTGATATATTCAGTTTGAGTTAATTACTATCAGAATTAAGTCAGAATTTGCCATTGTGAAGTTTTCATGGGCAGGCCGGTGTGTATCGTGTATGACAGGTGCTGTTGGTTCATTACATACTGGTGTTCCTCTCTTAAAGTTGTCAAATATTTGTTTGTTCCAAGTTTTGTGTGAGGCATACAGTGGATAAAAAGGTATTGGTGAACTAATTAGGTTATAGACTGTTTAATGTGCTAATCACCTCAAGTATACACACTAGCCAAACCAATAGCTCCGGTTTCTCATCAGCTTGGTTTAACAGATATCACAAAAGCTCCTATTGTGCCCAGATTATTTGACTCTGTGCCAAATAACAGTACATGTACTGTTAAGGTGGTGCCAAGTTTTCTACCAAGTTTGCAATAAACATTCTGAACTGAGTAAAACAGCTACATACATACATATATACATTCCAACATACATACACACATATATACATACATACATACACACACAAATACACACATACATGCATACATACATCTACATGTATGTACCCAATACATAAGTCCTTTATGACCTTTATCACAAAAGTTTCTTTATGGATAACAACTTCTGATTAATTTTGCTGATGTACATTCTAATCTTCTCATGCTTGATAACTATGTTAGAATGTACATTGAAAGATCAGCCAAATGAATCTGCTATCCACAAAGAAACTTTGTGATGTTACCCAATACATAGTTTGGAGATAGCCCTAGATAATTGCTACATTTATCAAAATATGTACACATTATTGTATTACATGTAGCCAATACTTTTCAAATATGTCTTTCATCTATCTACACATGGGTGATGTACATGTATACTGGGTGCAGATACACTTTAATGGAGACCAGTCAAACGCCCTGCAGCAAGATCTTGACACAGCAGGACCTTGATTTCAGATTAAATGGGGGGGTGGGTGGGGGGGGGGGGTACAATATAAAGTGATACAACATTGTAACAGTGTAGATGTTAGGCTACAATTCATTCATGACATAACAATGACTTGAAGTCCTGGGGCCAGTTTCACATGACTTCCTAAGTTGTTTAAGTAAATTGCTTAAGTCAGAGTTTTTTTCTTAAGTCCAGAATGAAGTGTTTCTCAACAAAACTTAAATCAAATACTTCATAAGTATAGTATTATGTTGCTTAAGTAAAATAACTTAAGAAGTTTCATGACACCGGGCCCTACTTCACACCAACTCCACCCCACGGGATCCAAAAACGTCCTTGAAAAATTTACATGTATTGCCTGTATTTACTAGGCAGTAAGATCGGAGTTTGTATGAACTGGCCTGTAACTTAAGACCCTGCAAGAATCTGACAATTACATCCTGCTGCACAAGGAATTTATACATGTTTAAACCTGCTATAAATCAGACATCATGCATGTTGGAGTACCAGTCTTGTCCCGCATGCATTTACTGTATAACACTGTGAAGCGTTATGCATACATCTATGTGTATGCCAAAACTGAAGGGCTTGACCAACTCTGTGTGTACAGTGTTACAAAATATATCTGACACCAGTCTAACTATCCATTGACATGTACATGCCATGTTAGAATAATTCATGGAGTTATCCCCCCTGATCCTCTTCAAGAGAGCTGTGAACAAACCTACATGCAAGTTGATGTATTGGTTAGTACATGTAATCATACCTGGGTCCAGGGTGACTAGACCATGAAACCCGCTGTCTTGTCGAACTGTCAGGGCTCTAAGGCAGTTCCCTTGAACTCAGCTCTCTGCTGATTCAGCTCTGGCATTTAATCCAGGAGGCTGATCGGGGTACATACATGGTGGATGCAAAGATGCCTGGCAATCCCCGTTTCCTAAACCCATATGTCTGACTGCCGTGTAAAAGGTGTACACTTGAACTCAAAATCTTGCACATGATAAAATACAGGAGTGAATTTGTTGTGTTTGTTTGTTTTTTTTGTTTTTTTTTTTGTTTTTTTTTTCCGGAGGTGGGGAGGGGTTGGTGGGGGGTCTGTTGTTAAAATTTTCCCATTTCAAGTTAGGGTCATCTTGATGGTGTAACCAACATACATTTTTTTTACCCTGGGGTTGGGGTTGGGGTTGGCGTTGGGGGTGGGGAGTTTAGTATAGATTGACTACATATATGTCGCATCTAGAGTAACATGCATACTTCTAGGTTCCATAATCTACCTCTATTATGCACATATATTTGTACATCTACATTGTGATTTAAACGATAAGTATGAGGAAAATGATAGAAAAATCGATTTGTGCCTACATGTATAAGATCACAGGTAACTTTCTCTTGCCAATTGCCTGCAGTACATATACTGAAGATCTCCCATTTAGCAAAGCCTGTACATCTGCGTTTATAAGGTAAACAGTGTTGCTCGGAGAAGTGTGCGTTGACTTACCCCCCTGCCCAAGGTTTAAATGCAAATACATACGCAGTTTATCATTGCATATCTAGCCAGAGACAGCTGACAACATTTTCGAGTCCTTTACTGTTGCGTATCATGTTGACAGACAACTTTTTTAGTCATTTGTTACTAAAAATATAAACTCTGATTTGCAACTCAACATTTTCCTAATTTCCTAATTTTCAAAATGAGCTGGTCCGTTCCTGTTGTTTTGATAGGTTTGGAGCTGACCTAATCTGAGATTATAGGGATAACAGAACATTTCCAGATTTCTGCCTGGTCCATGTGTTGTCTATTACCCTGGCCATCTGAGATGCACATGTCATTGGGGTCCTCAAGGGGTGGGGGGTGGGGGGGGGGGGGGGGATTTGTTATTATCAAAACATCACCTTAAAAAGCATCTTTTGAATGTCTTTCAAAATATCAAGTTTCAAACTTATGAAGAGGTGGAAGAAAGTGTATTGCTCATAAAAAAGACTTAAAAAGCACTTATTTTCCTCTTAGCCCACAAAATGTTTATGTTTGTTCCGAGGCGTTTTGTACATGTATGTTATCAGTGAGCCATGCTCCACAAAATGTTTATGTTACATATATGTACATGTAATATCCAATGAAGACCATTTTTTATCCAAACACATTGACAGTTTCATGTATTACACAATGGTGAGTATAAAAAAATATAGTTCGTATTTTCTATTACAATATAATACATGCATGGATATTGGTATAGAAAATAAAAAAAACATTGTCACAAACATGGAAGTATTTGTATATTGACTAACACATATAGTAATATAAAACCTTTAAAGTTAGAATAAACCACATGAATTAAAGCAAAGCTGTTAAAAAATAATAATAAATTCAGACAAACTTAAGTGAGTCTCCCCCATCGTGAGCCTCGTGTGATGGACAGTCCTGTAGCTGGAGGGTTGACTGAAGACAGACTAGCATCTTCCCTGTGTTCCTTGGGTGATGGTAAAACACACTGGTCTGTGTAATAGCAAGAGATGTTATCTGTACCCTGTCAGCCCTACCCCACATCCACTGCACTTATCAGCAGGGGTATATGGTATAGCAAAATACATATATGGTGGGAGGTAAAATGGATTTTTACTGATTTGTGACATTTTAGTATAGTGACACCTTAGCAACATGGATGTGGTAAGTAAGATACAGCATGGTCCATTGATTGGTAAATTATGTCATATTATTATTATTATTATTATTCAAAGTTCTTATGAATGTTTTTTAGTGTCTGTGAATAAAGTACTGCATGCCTGTATCGTCTGTACTGTGGTATGAAGAATAATATCTCTAAGATTTGCCAGAAATATCATGAATTCTGTACATACTACATTATCATATTGGTTTATTAACAACTTCTAGCCGGTAATAAAATCTGTTAATTAATTTATATATATATGAATGAATCAGTTTCAATCTTTCAAAACATGTGATCTATTAGAAAAGATATAGGTATTTCTTTACTTTGACTTCAAACTTAAACAATTCAGTTTGATAATTACTTGATACAAAATGATGCTCTGTTTTCAGTGCTTTAATTGGTTTGACTCCATTTAAACCTTTTAGATAAGCTGTGTAATTGTCTGATACATACGCTCCAAACTAGCTTAGGTATTAAGGTACATATTTTAAGCTGTTTTCTACAAAAAAATCCCTGTTTACTGATTATTTAAAACAAATACATTCATCATTCTCGCAATTGTCCTATATTCTGTTTTGAAAAACAAATATGAAAACAAAACCTGTTTTTGCAGGTTGTCCTGACCTGTTTTGTTAATTGTTACAGGCAGCTTTGATGTATTTTGTATATTTATGCTTAAAAACATTTTATTTGCAAGAGGTCCACATTTATATAGTTGGGTCACTGTTTAAATGCGGCCTAGTTATTTAATTAAATTGTTTTTCCTTGGGAAATCCAAACAGCTTCGTTTTCATAATAGAAGTTTGCCTTATGACATACGCACAAGGTTTTCATTTAGAATTGGATAAGGAGGTCAGAGTTCAAAAGTAGGCGGCTGAACTGAAAGTAATTATGTCACTATTACTATGGATTTAAAAAGTAAGAATATTCAAAGAAGGCGGCTACGGGGACAGCGGTAGACAGCTGTCTGCAGCCTGCTACGGGGACAGCGGTAGACAGCTGTCTGCTGCCTGCTACGGGGACGGCAGTGGACAGCTGTCTGCAGCCTGCTACGGGGACAGGGGTAGACAGCTGCCTGCAGCCTGCTACTTGCCCTTTTTGAATTTCCTGCATAGGTACATGAGTTTTGTTGTGTGTAAATTACAATAGTTTTCTGTTACAAAAGAGGTCGAAAGTTCTGTTCCAAAACTTTAAAGGTTACATTTTTACCATGTATGAAGAAATTTTTTTAAAGTACAGCTCCACCTGATGCTTTCCCAAAGCTTTTATGTCTTTGAATGGATGGACTCTGATGAAAACCATCATATTTTTTGTTTGAGTTACTTTTTAATTTCAATACAGCTTGATTACTTTGGGTGCCCAACAGTTTGGGAGCTCAAACTTTTCCAGAACTAAAATTGCTCTAGATATGACCCTGATAGCTGAATGATCACCAACTTCCAGATACAACTTCTTGTACCTCACTGTTTCAAAAAAGATTGATCTCTTATCATCTCTGAACTCTTTCAGAAGCTGGTTGATCTTTTATACATATATCTCTGTTTTAGAATCATTTTTTATGTACATCATGCACTCTTTGTCAAACTTATATAAATTTATGCATTTAATTCTTTCAATGTGTCATGATTTAAAATGTCTATTCCAAGATTTCTCAGTAAGAATATGATATTCCTTCTACAGCATGTTGCAGTGGATATGGAATTTTCAAAGCAGGTGCGTTTATGCAGTTGTTTAAGGTGTGATTTCTTTTCTTTCGCAAAGTGAGGATATCTACAAACATTTAATGGCTATCTCAGGATTTGTATATACAGTCCCTGTGAAGGTAGCAGCATGGCTGCCATGGCAGCTGGCTTCATGCACCCACAACTCTGAAGATTCTTATCTGCCAAAGAGTTGCTGATGGAGGTAATTAACTTCTGTCTGCAGTTCAGTGATGTTAGGTTCAACATGTAATTAATGCCATGTGCACATCAAACCTTCTAAAACCAGTCACCTTCCATCAGTTCATCCATACTCTTGTAAGCACTCTTGTCACGGATCTTTTTCAGCCATGTACGTTTACCAAACTTATATCCCAGTTGCATCCCTTGGGATTGGAAAAAAATGCTGTTCATTTTCAGTGACCTTGGACTTATTTTGTTAAGGTCATTGGTGTCATTTAGGTCCTAGTCATGTAGAAGAATGGTCTTGTTTTTCAGTGACCTTGACCAGTTATTTCAAGGGTGTTGACCCTGTGTCTCCATTACATTGTAAACACTATCTCTTTCAACCATGCTAGTGCATTGCATGAAATTTTGAAATACACCTGCAACAAAAGTTGAGTGAATTGCACTCAGAAGGTAGCAATCCTGTTTAGAAGTGTGTTAAACATTAAGGATTTAAATAATCTTTGTTGCTTTCCTCACAGGTGATCTATAAACTTGCTAATTATTTAAAAGTGGCCTAATTAAGGTACAAAGTTCAGGTGTAAGGTTTCATGATTTCTTTATGAAATCTTAAGATTATTGTTATTGACACATTTTTATATCCATAGAAATTCAGACCAGAAGTGATTTTGTTCAAGATTGGATATACCTTCTTTTAAAGGCTTGCACAGCACATTAAGCTTCAGAAACTAGTTTGGCTAACATGGCAGTTCATACATCACGAAGTCCAAAACTATAGGCTTTGTAATATTTACAATTTACCTATCCTGTGCAGATTGTTCTGTTGTTTTCTGGTCATACTACAATTTCTGGTTGTGATCTGGGATAGTTCTCAGAATATATCATCCAGCATCTTTGGTTCCCTCTACATGCATGTACCTTCCTATGTTATCTCTCACTTTCTCATTTTCTGGCCATTCCCATAGGTGAGAGAAGCGTGTACCTTCCCAGGTTATCTCTCACCTTCTCATTTTCTAGCCATTCCCATAGGTGAGAAGTGCCCATATCATGCATGTACCTTCCCATGTTATCTCTCACCTTCTCATTTTCTGGCCATTCCCATAGGTGAGAGAAGTACCCATATTATGCATGCACCTTCCCATGTTATCTCTCACCTTCTCATTTTCTAGCCATTCCCATAGGTGAGAGAAGCGCCCACATCATGCATGTACCTTCCCAGGTTATCTCTCACCTTCTGATTTTCTGGCCATTCCCATAGGTGGGAGAAAGCATCCATATCATGCATGTACCTTCCCATGTTATCTCTCACCTTCTCATTTTCTAGCCATAGGTGAGAGAAGAGCCCACATCATGCATGTACCTTGCCAGGTTATCTCTCACCTTCTCCTTTTCTAGCCATTCCCATAGGTGAGAGAAGCGCCCATATTATCTGTATATGGCTAAGTGAACTTCACTCCACATGCAGGCTTTTTACCAGTTCATAAAGACCACCCTTATAACACAGTAGTGCTCTAGTTGGGTAGGTGTATATGACTTTGTTCAAAGGTACATCTGGAAACCAATCTCTTGCCATCAGGGTATACGCTCTAAAGAACCATGTGTGTAGCAAGGCAGTTCAAAGCTCAGTGCTCCCGGTATGATATTACACTGAACACACAAGAATTTGTTCCTGTAATTCCAGAAGTGACACATCAGTGTATAGCTTTATAGCATATATTCCTAAGTAAGTTTTGTTACATGTATGCGGATCTTTTCAAACTGGCCTAAAAGAATGGTAATTGACTAAAAATTTTGACGCAAAACCAATGATGCTCATTTGGACTTATTCTGAGAGTTGTATTGATTTTAGAAAGGTGCTTTCAAGTTTGTTTGGAAAATCAGATGATCTATTACTGGGAAAATTTAACTTTCAGCACCAGAAGTAATATTTTATGAAATTTTATTTTAAATTCATTTTTCATGGGAGTTTGACATTGTTTGCTTTAAGCATGTACTGATTTCTTTGATTTCTTTAATTTGCATATATATATATATATATATAAGGTGTACCTAAACAAAAGATCCGATTTGAGGTGTTCAAGTGTACAGTGGCCACATTATCACAAACCAACCACAGGTTTTTGACTTCAGAATATGATTAAACTGATGCACAAAAAAAAACCTGTACATCGAAAACAGGAAACCGGTGACATGAGCCATCACAGCTGAAAGATGAGAGTAGAATAATCGTTGCTAAGTAAGATCTCGCGTGGGACATGTCTCTTGTCTCTCCACATGTACACTGGGCTCTCTATATATACACATATACAGCTGCACTTGTATACCAGAAGATGTTTTTCCAAAAACTGATTGTGATTGAACTAGGCGGCATATACACTGTATGAAGACCCATTTTTGGTAAGCCACAAATAAAATGTTAGCTTTAATAAGTTGCATATACATTGTACATGTATGAAGACCCGTTTTTGATAAGCCACAAATAAAATGCTAGCTTTAATTTATATATTTACATAAATATACGTACGTATGTAGGTAAAATGTCTTTATCTTAAAGGTGAAAAAGACAAAAAAATTACATAAAATTCAGAGTGCAAAGAGTGCAAAAAGGTAGTTGTAACTATGGTCTTTAATATTTTGTTTTTTTTTTTTACTTTTCTTTAAATTAGGGAAAAAGAGACTTGTAAATATTAATGTATGGTGGGTATTTGGGACCACAAATTGGTATATATAGTCTGTGTGTAATAATATTATAAATGGGGATGTAAAACACGTTTAATAAATATATTTGCACTAGACTTTGGTTAAATGTGTTCAACCTGATTATATTTATATTTGTAATATATTCATAAATATTATCAGAATTCAGATTAAATTCATTTGTTTGGATGTAAAAAACTAATTTACACTCAAATATATTTTTTAGACATGCATCACATCCTGATTTAGAACATTATTATGTAAAGAAGAAATATACCAAATTGCGGTCCTAAATACCCATCATACAAAAATATTTTCAAATACCCTTTTTCTCCTGAAAGAAATATATACTGCCTCTCAATTTGAACACATTCAATCTTTATGTTTACAGTTTTCCAGATTTGAAAGTATTGCAATACTCTAGTTCAGTTTAATCATTTTTATTTATTTATTTATTTATTTATTTGTTCACATATTAATTTTTTTTATTATTATTTTTTTTTTGTCATTTTTTTTGTTTTTCTTTATTTTCATCCTTGTGTTTGGGGGAAGAACCAAGCAAAAATGTCTGGATATATATGATATGATAATTCCTTCTCCAAGTTTGCAATATACTGGATTTTCAAGTTTTAGCATCCTTCAAACCATACCAGATGAACTAGTGCCCTTACAGCTTACATACAGTGATATGGTTCCTTAATGGTCATGATGATAGGTGCATCTGGAAATGTGCTGACCTCAGCTCAGTGGTAAAGGTACTATACATAACCATCCACCCTACCCTACCCCTCACCCCGACCCCCCCTAACCTTAGACACAACAACAAACAGACAGACATGTACTTGTACTAGCTGAAGTTTGGTTTGTACTGGCTTGAGGCTAAGACCATCAGTAGGGATATACCTATCACGTCTGTACTACAGGCTTGTCTCAGGCAGAAGGCTGGAACATGAGGCAGAGGTTATTTTCTTTTCTTTTTTACCCACCTACCCTGCTTGGAGTGGCATGCTGTAGCTGTTGATTGGAGGGTATATCACTCAGTTGCCATTCACTTTGCATCATCTTTTGTTGGCTTCATCCATGTTACCTTAGGGCAGTTTTTCGGGAAAGTTTCGTAACAGCTTGCAAGGCGTGCGGAAAATAGGTAGGATATTGGCTTTTTGCTGTGGTTTACATGTCCTTCCACAGATTTTACATGTGTATTACGTGAAATTGGGTTTTAGCGGCCCTAAGCGTACTTCCATTCAATCTTGATAGTAGTTGTGTTAGGCGGAACGTAAACATTTTTCGTACGATTCGTTCCTACGATCCTTACAACAGGTTGACTTATCATACTGCAGCTTGGGAATGTGCTGAGCGCACCAGAGATATATAATACCAGAGTGCTTGTAGATACTGAATGCCTGTATTCAGTACACTAAGTGTATATGTCTAGGCCCTTAATCCTTGTACTTGTATGTGTATATAAGTATGAGATTTTAAGTTTTTCACCCATAGTGGCGCTGTAAGATGCCACCATATGTTTGCATGAATTGAATCGGGTGAATTTCATGTGAAGAAATCTGTTTTCAGTTATGTAATATTATAAATGATGCCTTGAACAATTTGACCAAATGCTAGCACCAGAGTGTAGTTAATGACTAATGTTATTTATGGTGCATAAATATGATTTCAGCCTGGATTCTTCTCAGGGTGTTATTTCCGCACCCCCCACACCCCCACCCACCCCCACCCCCTCCCACACACAATGTCAAAGTGTTACTAAGTTTCCATTCCATGTATGGTTCGACCATCTGTGCAGCTGAACTGGCTGAGTTTTGACATCAAATGTGAAAAAAAAAAAAAAAGGTGTCAAGCCAAGAATTAATTATACATGAGCTGCATGAAGTTTTGTGGTGAAAACTCCTCTTTTGACCAGTTTTTGTGTGCAACAGTGTCTAATGTATCTGTGTTGTAGAAAGTGCATGTAATACATACATTGAACAACTGAGTGGCACTTGCTTGTGCAGATTTGTAAAGGATTAAGGCTGCATGTATGTTTACCTGGATGTTACAGATGTTACTATTTACCTGGGTGTTACAGATGTTACTATTTACCTGGATGTTACAGATGTTGCTATTTACCTGGATGTTACAGATGTTGCTGATCTAATTAATGTAACACCAGCCCAGATAGCACAGTTGGTAGAGCATTTGCTTTGGGGGCGGTAGATCCAAGATCAAACCTATGATCGGTTCACACCCAAGATCTTCAAAAAAGAGGAAGTTGTAACTTCCTCATTTGGCGTTCAGCATTAAGGGGATAGTGCAACGACTGGTATCAGTATAATGGCTCCTGTGGGGCGGCTTACGTGCCTTCAGTAAGTCGTCTGTGTGAAACAGCACTAGATAAAAGAACGTTGGAAATCCGTCCTGCAACAAGGAGGCACATTGCATACGCACTAAGGATTCCTTCGTCGTCATATGACTGAACAAATGTTAAGTACGACGTTCACCCCCAAGCACTCACTCACTCACTAACTAATTATTGTAACAACAAGAAAAAAAAAACTGATGATAAGGATATGGGTTAATAACACTCACGTCACTCTGATGGTTAGCAGTTCAATTCCTGGTCAAATCAAAGGAAATCGAGGCTCAAAAACCTGGGTGTGACATGTATATGGTCAGGATGACAAGAATGTTCTGTGTAAGATTGTTCACTGACTAGGCTGCGTAACATATGTGTTTATCTAATGTACATGTACAGTACTATACTGGTGCCTGTCTACTTGTCAGATTAAAGGGAGATTTAATTAAATAGGTCAAATAACTGGACACCTGAGAACTTTGGACGGAGAACCTCATTTATATCTTAACACCTACAATTCAGTCTAATGAATTTTCACGTCCATGCTTAGGCCATACTTAAAAAAAGGTTTGGGGGTATTTGATTTATTAATTTGACTGGTGTTTTATGCCGTACTCAAGAATATTTCACTTATACAACGGCGGCCAGCATTATGGTGGGAGGAAATCGGGCAGAGTCCAGGGGAAACCCATGACCATCCGCAGGTTTGGGGGTATTACCCAACCTGATTTTAAATCTTTCTTACCTCCCCCCCCCCCCCCCATTTTTTTTCTTTTTGCACACTTTCATTGACTTTGGACAAATGATACCCAGAATACAAATATCAATGAAGTGGGATTCCCAGTCAAAAAAAGAATAAAACAGTGTGGCCTTAATAATAAGAAATAATAAGAAATTTAGCAGTTAAGAAATTAAAAATGAAAAATTTACCATGATGTCAACAGAAATTTATTTAGTGTGATTTTAATGGGTCATTAAGGTTATGCCAAACAGACCTGTTTTTTTTTTTTAGAATTGCCTGAAGTTTAGCTGAGCAATAATATATCATGCTGGCTATTATCAGCTATCCTATCACGTCCCATTAGGTTAGGTATGTGTTAGTGCATCATGCAAGAACAAACTGGTAACTCTATAAGTGTGCTACATGTAATTGGTCGTTACATGTGCCCAGATGTACTTTGAACATTAAGAACTAAGAAATTATTGTGGTAGAGGTTTAATACTTGTAATGTTAAGGTACGTATACCTTTATACAGAAAATGTCACTAACGACAAGGATCAAGGTACATGTGTAGGTAGTACCAGGTAAGTCCAGGTGTGTTTGTATGTGTTTATCAGTATGATGTAAGAACAGTCTAAAAGTTTAAAAAATGATTACTAATCAATTACATGATGCAGCAGTTCGACTTGTTAATTATTATTTTAATAGAAATTTATGTTTAATAATAAGAGTAATATTTATCAAAGGTAGCTCAGTCAATTTACAATGAAACTGTTTTTCTGCAAGGACTTCACAGAGAAAAAAAACATCTAGGAAACATGTACTTCAGAGTCTAATCCAAAAATACATTGATATATATGAAACAAGATAAAGCACCATGTAGTTTGAAAAGAGAAGCTATATACATTCATACATACAAAAAAAAAACAACAACGACACAACCAATAGTGCTGTTCCTGCAACTGTCCCAACCAGCAGGAGAAGTAAGATAGTGAGAGACGGCAATTAACTGACCTCTCTCTACCCCCGGACAGTTTACGTCTTGTACTTACCTGTATACATATATCTTGCTATTGTGAGATATTTCATCATTCTAATCCATGTACAGGAGGTAACATTTTATCCACGACTGCAACTTAATCGTTTCGTGTCTGAGAGTTTTATTGACCTCAGAAAGATATTTTGAGGTTTCTGTTTGAAAGGCAGGATGATATTCCACTTGAAAAAATCAGTCCAAGTTTCAACTCTGAAAGTGATATTTAATGACCGTTATTTGGAGGTAAAATGTAGTGTTGAGTGTCGATATTTTGGGGATATTTTTGCTGGTATCATCTTGAGACATGTGGCTTTTATATACATATCACGCGAGTGCACTGTATATTTATCTAGCATTAACTAAAAAACCTGTCCTGAATTTTCCTCGAAGATTATGATTTACCAATTCTATCATGTCATTTTTTAAATACAAAACTCTTGCGTTAAAGATATAAGAAGATACTCATTTACATGTGCACTAAAGGGGAACAACTCTTGTCACCTTTCAGTATTAGAATTCTGTCATAAAGCCTCAATTTTTAGGTTTTGTTTTGTCTGCAGGTGGAACTTATTGTACCTACGCCTACATGTAGGTGTAAAATATACTGATCATCTTGAATGAAATGGACGTCCCCCATTGTGTAAAATATATGTCTATTTTTCGGTGAGACTTAATTTACTTGTGGCCGCTGGCTCAAATCCAGACGTTAGCTAATTTGGACAGAAGGTTTGTCAGGTACTTGACGAAGGTTGGTGGTTACTTGAGGCATTGTAGATTCCCTTACCCATAAACATGACAGGCGTCGTAAATGTCAGCAGTTAAAATGCTTGGTTAAAATTAATTAATTTTTATGATCTCTAAACAAATAGGACAAGCCTGTATTATGACAGGTTTGTCTTGAGGATTAGTTCAGCATGCAGAATATTAGTTGCTTTGGACAACAGTTTTGCTCTGTACAGGTCTTGATTACTCCCCCATCCCAGTTTTATTATTTATGCAAATTGATTTTTGAATTTCAATCAGATCTATTCATGGATTTATGTGTATTCATTTTGTCAAATCTTTGATCAAAAGCATTAGATGACTTCATATTCAGCTGTGATCATCTAATGATTTTTGAATATTTTGACCTTAGCAACACATACAGGTGAAAATTTCTTTGAGATATGGCCCTGCAGGGTTAAAATAAAGTTTCTGCCATTTTGGAACTTAAGGTACCTTGTGTGAAATGTTGAATATTGTCAGTGTGCATTTTCGTTTAATTGATGATTACCCATACCTGTTGATAACCATCTGACTTACCTGGAGCATGTCGCTTGACATCTCGATCATGACATTTTTTTTTTACACCTGTATTTGATAAGATGCAGTCGGGACATAGATTTCATTGGAGCATGAAATTACCCGGTCATGCAATTTCATCACGCAGAGGTGTGTTTATTGTATTGTATGTATACTGACTAATTTTATGCCTGATCAGACGGACGTTCTATGTTATTTTGCATGAATGGTTGTGTATGTGCAGATCTGTACTGCGGTCAGAATACAGTCAAAGTGTTGAACTGGACCATATAGTCTACAAATTAATACATGGAATGTACACCTATATACTGATGTGTTTATGTATATATATATATATATATATATATATATATATATATATATATATATATAGTGGCGAGGCGTTCATTCGTGCAGTGCATACATACATACACGTACAGTGTATTGTGTGTGATAGAGGTGTTCAGGTCACACATTGCCTTGGTTAATTCAGACTTAGATACACTGCTCAGCTTATAATAACAATAATAACAATTATTTTAAGAGGGCAAAATGCAATGTGTATACTCAGTCAACACTGGGTTGATCTACCCTGAGGCCCTCAGACACAAACAATTTGAAACAATATGTTATGTTGCATAAGTGTTGGAAAACATGGTAATTTGGGTCTTGTAAACCGCTTGCAGCAAGATTTTGAAAACAATATATATATATAGATATACAGTGGCAAATTAAATCAACACAAAGTACGTAAACAGTGAAATAATAAAAAAAGCAAGTGTGAGTATTACCACCATAAAATATCCCAACCAATGGAAGAGATGGGTTAGTGGGAGATGGTCCATTACCGACCCGTTCCTATCCCCTCCAGAAGTTGGAACCTTATGATACAGAATGAGTGAGATGGCCCTTTTCCATCCCCTTCTCATCTGCACATGCGCTCATGAGTGGTGTGATGGCATTCTCAAAATGAAAAATCAAGCTTGTCTAAAGATTGACAAAAAGTCCCCCTTTTTTCAGGCAAAATTAGCCCTTTCATCCATCTTCAAGTGCCATGTGGGATCCAAAAAATGGTACTTGCTCAGTAACATCCACATGTAGACTTAGGTTTATTTGAGTAAGGTCTTGAAGGGTTACAGAATCGTTTCTGATTTTCTGGTCGGCAAGTCTGGTCGGAGGGATAGGCAAATCCAGACTATGAATATCCTAAGCTGAATCTTAGGTATGTCAGCGGATTTCTACTCCACTATTAGCCAATCAGAATTGATTCTGTATCAGCTTAACCCCCAAATATATTTATTTATTATTTGATTGGTGTTTTTTGCCGTACTCAAGAAGATTTCACTTATATGACGGCGGCCATCATTATGGGGGTAGAAACCGGGCACAGCCCGGGGAAAAACCCATGACCATCAACAGGTTGCTGGCAGACCTTCCCACGTCGAAGAGGAAGCCTGGACTTGAACTCACAGTGACGGCATTGGTGAGAGACTCCTGGGTCATTACGCTGTGCTGGCGCGCTAACCTACTGAGCCATGGAGGCCGTACTGATTGCATCGTGTATTCAATATTAAATGAACAGCTATCTGTTTTGATTGATTGTAGTTTGTCAGATTGTCAGACAAGTTTACATTTGTGCACAGAACATGTTTGAACGTGGAAATGTCAGTGGGACAGGAATGTTTGCATTACGTAATGTTTTAAAGCCCCCCCCCCCCCCCCCTTCCTTGGTGTAAGTCAACACGAACAGTTCAAACAAGTGGAGATAAGGGTATTTCTTTCAATAGATGGGCCTAGAAAGGGGAGAAATGTGCAAGGCT